>NW_024080688.1:259602-396807 GCF_003009895.1 Hyaena hyaena | reverse complement strand
AGGGAATCAAGAGCAAAAATAAACTGTTGGGACCTCATCAAGATTAAAAGCTTCTGCACAGCAAAGGAAACAACCCACAAAACTTATAGGCAACCAACGGAATGGGAAAAGATAGTTCAAATGACATATCAGATAAAGGGTTAATATCCAGAATCTATAAGGAACTCACCAAACTCCACACCCGAAAAACAAACAACGCAGTGAAGAAATGGGCAGAAGACATGAATAGACACTTCTCCAAAGAGGACATCCAGATGGCCAACAGACACATGAAACGATGCTCAGCATCCCTTCTCATCAGGGAAATACAAAGCAAAACCACACTGAGATACCACCTCATACCAGTCAGAGTGGCTAAAATGAGCAAATCAGAGGACTCTAGATGCTGGCGAGGATGTGGAGAAACGGGCACCCTCCTACACTGTTGGTGGGAATGTAAACTGGTGCAGCCCCTCTGGAAAACAGTCTGGAGGTTACTCAAAAAATTAACAATAGAACTCCCCTATAACCCAGCAACAGCACTGCTAGGGATTTACCCAAGGGATATAGGAGTGCTGATGCATAGGAGCACATGACCCCAATGTTCATAGCAGCACTCTCAACAATAGCCAAAACATGGAAAAAGCCTGTGTCCATCAATGGACAAATGGATCAAGAAGATGTGGTTTATCTATAAATGGAATACTACATGGCAATGAGAAAGAATGAAATCTGGCCATGTGTAGCAAAACGGATGGACCTTGAGGGTGTTATGCTGAGCGAAATAAGTCAGGCAGAGAAGGACAGATACCATACATTTGCACGTATAGGAGGATTAGAGGAACTTAATGGAGGATGATGGGGGAGAAGAAGGGGGGAAATAGTGTGGAGAGGGAGAGAGGCAAACCATGAGAGACTCTTGAATGCTGAGAACAAACTGAGGACTGATGGGTGTGGGGGGGATGGAGTAGATGGGCATGGAGGAGGGCACTTATGGGGGTGAGCACTTGGTGTTATATGGAAACCAACTTGACAATAAACTATTGTAAAAAATTAAAAAAAAAAAAACCAATATAGTGACTTGGATTATCTGATGCTGCACTGGGAAATCATGACTAGGAGTCAGTAAACTGGGATTAGTCTCATCTCGGCCATTAGTGTGCAACATATCCTTAAGCAAAGCAATTAATCTAAGTTTCAATCTCCTCTTGTATAAAATGAAGATAGTGGACAAGAATTCATCTCTAAATATCTCTAGAATATTCTGTATATAGCAGCATCTGAAACATCTTTAATGAAAAGGAAAATAAATCAGTTGTGTAGCTGGTAAGCTATGAGAAAGATGCTCAGTAGCCTAAAGAGGAAGAAACCATGAAAAAGTTAACCAAATAACTCAAAGTAAAAGCTTTACCAGAGGAAAGAATACAAATTATTATTGATCACAGGAAAGGGAAACAACTGACCTCCCGAATTATAATCTGGTAGTTCTTCAAAGTATTTTACTTCTTCCAAGGAAACCAAAGAATTGATGTGGATGAGAACACCCATGAGAGCAAGTAACTACAGTAACTTTTTCAGAACATTAGAAAAATGCAGTTATCCTACCTGTTGTAAAAAATATATATATATATATATATATATATATTTTTTTTTTCAAACCAAGGAATAAAAGTCCTAACAGATCGGGGCGCCTGGTTGCCTCAGTCAGTTAGGCATCTGACTTCGGCTCAGGTCATGATCTCATGGTTCATGAGTTCAAGCCCCGCACTGGGCTCTGTGCTGGCAGCTCAGAGCCTGGAACCTGCTTTGTATTCTGTGTCTCCCTCTCTCTCTCTGCCCCTCCTCCACTCATGGTCTGTCTCTCTCCATCTCTCAAAAATGAATAAATGTTAAAAAAAAAAAAAAAAAAGTCCTAACAGATCTCACCATCAAACTTACCACCAATTAGAACACCCATGTACTTTCCTAAAAAGTCAAACCTACATTTTTCTTAAGCACTGAAAAGAGAAACATCAAACTGGAGAACATAAGAAGCTCCAAAGAAAATAAACTGCACATACAATTTAAATATTCTGGGTAAACAGAAATGTTCAAACATCAAGAAGTTTTTTTCAATATAGTTATTTATAACCTCTCCCCAAAATGGTAGTCTTTCTTCTCAAACTAAAAAATGAGCTCCAAAATTAAAGAAAATTACAGACATAATTTTAGAAAATCATGTATTTTAGGGTAAGAGAGTCTTAATAATTACCAGCCTAAACACTCTCCCTACAAGCCCATACTTCTCTAGAGCCCAAAGCACTTAAGTGAAATGCCTGAGGTCATACTACTAATAGGGTCTACTGCCAAATCAAAAACCCAGGTCTTGGGGCGCCTGGGTGGCTCAGTTGGTTAAGCATCCAACTTCAGCTTAGGTCATGATCTCATGGTTTGTGGGTTCAAGCCCGCATTGGGCTCTGTGTTGATGGCTCAGAGCCTGGAGCCTGCTTCAGATTTTGTCTTTCCCCCTCTCTCTGTCCCTCCTGCACTGGCACACTGTCTCTCTCTCAAAAATAAATCTACCTTTAAAAAAAAAAAATAAAACCCAGGTCTCAAGAGAAGATTCTGGGAAGATGGCAGAGTAGGAAGCATCAGGAATGTCTACCCACCTAGACAACAGCTGCATGAGCAGCATCTGTCTGATGTAACTATTTTGGAATTTGGGAGTCTATTTAAGGCTTGCAAATCCAGGGGAAGGCTTAGACCATAAATCCAATCAATTCATGTGGCCCCTACCCAGCCACATGAAGGGTAGCTGTGCAAAGTTCTTAAATCAGCCTGTACAAACCTTGTGGGAGCAGGGTGGGGGAAACAAAACACAAACTCCAAATACCAGGGATCTATACCCTGACCATTGACTATTGTTTCTGATCACAGAGGTGGCAAAGAAGCGGATGCCATTGCTGTTGCACTTCCCCCAACCCCAAGCTATCACAAGGCCCTCCCTCTTCAGCTATAGTGCCTTCCAGGGCATTTAAAGAGCTGGCATCCTTTTCCGTCCTCTTTCATTTTTCTATTTTTCAATGTTTGGATAACAAACCCTACTGGGAAACAGACTCTAAAACCTAACACATTCAAAATCAACTGCATACACAGGGAAAATCGGAAAGTGACTGCTCATTCCTAGGGAAAAGCACAGGTTCAAAAAAGACCAGAGAAGACCTTAAGTTTATACCTCAGACTGACCCTTGGCATGGAGACAGCCTGCAAAGATAAAAATAATAATAACAAAAACAGCAAACTCCAGGGAAGTGGGAGAATTTGATATCAAGAATTACCACATTATTTGAGTCAAATGTCCAGTTTTCAGGGCACCTGGCTGGCTTAGTCTGTTAACCAACTAACCAGTAACTCTTGATTTCGGCTCAGGTCATGATCTCAAGGTTCGTAGGATTGAGCCCCGTGTTGGGCTCTGCAAGACAGTGCAAAGCCTGCTTGGGATTCTCTTTCTCCCTCTCTCTGTGTCCCTCCCTTGCTCGTGCTCTCTCTCTCTCAAAATGAAGAATTTTTTTAAATAATAAAAAGAAAAAGAAAATAGAATAATTAACACTTAAAGAATTAAAACCTCTAGACACTAAAAAAATGCTCAGAGAGAAATGCAGAAATCAGGGCAATGTTTGGATGACAAACCCTTTTCCACCACACAAAACAAGAAGACAGACATCTTCCCCATGAATTCTGGCAAGGTCAATTCCCACCCTTATTCACAAAATTCTTGGAGAGCTTCCTTGGCCTAAAAAAAAAAAAAAAAAAAAAACCACACCATTTCACAGTGACTGAGTAAAGTCTGGGTATGGATATGGTTACTTAGGGGCCTCGCCTATTTTGATGGTAAGCAAACAGTTCCCTATGGTGTTCCAAAAATTTTAAGTCATAAAAAACAGTGGGTATTATAATTCATAACAAAACAAATAAAGTAAGGTAAATAGAGGCTATAGTATCAGAAATTATTAACAATTTAGGAAAAGATAAATATTTATAAAGAAATTATGAGAGCTAAAGAGAAAGAAACTCATTTTTCAGATTTCAAAATGGACAAATGACTTAGCATGAAAATTTAGTAACAAACCTACTTCATTCTTCAAAATTGATCTTTTCAACCAAAGTCAACAAAAGATGGCCAAAGTAAAGAATCTAGAACTAAAATTTTATTCTCGAGAGAAACTGTATGTTCTGCTAAAACTATATCAATCAACCTTTCACTTTATGATTTTTCTCGCATTTTGGCATCTACGATTGAAAAAGACTGAACTAGCAATAAAAAATTATTAGTGTCTCATTACATTGCTGGTAGGAATGTATAATGGTACAGCCATTATGGAAAAGTTTGGCAGTTTCTTATAAATTTAAACATGCAAGGGCACCTGGTTGGCTCAAGTCAGTTAAGCAGCCAACTCTTGATTTTGACTCAGGTCATCTCACAGTTGATGCAATCCGGCCTCAAGTCTGGCTCTGGGCTGACAGTACAAAGTCTGCTTGAGGTTCTCTCTCTCCTCTCTCTCTCTGCCCCTCCCCCACTGGCACACACTTTCTCTCAAAAATAAAAATTAAAAAAAATTTTTAAGTTAAATATGTAGTTTTCATATCTTCCAGCAATCTCTCTCCCAGGCATTTATCCCAGAAAAATGAAAACATATGTTCACATAAAAACGTATGCATGAACACTCATAGCAGTATTACTGATAATACACCAAACTGGAAACATGAATGCCCCTCAATAGGTGAATGTTTAAACAAACTGGTACATCCATACTATGTAATATTCATCAGTAATAAAAACTGAGGAACATGATACTGATACATGTAACAACTTGGATGGATCTTAAGGTCCATTATATGATTAGTAAATAAAAAAGCCAATCTCAAAAAGTTATATACTCTATGACTGCATTTATACAACATCCTCAAAATAACAAAACTGCAGAGATGGAAAACTGATTACTGGTTGTCAGAGGACAGGGACAAGGACCAGATGGAAGTAGTTTCTCAGAGCAATGTTTTGAAGTATACAATAAACATTAACTGCCATTGGACTTTCAAGTTTTAACTTCGGCCCTGTCTCTAGTTAAATTATATGATAACTTCCCTCCTCAACTAGCAAATTCACTAAATTAGCAGAAGCTAGTAAGGCAAAACATGGCAATGAGGTACTTCGATCTCTGAGTCATAAAGGTATCCTTACAGGAAGTTTAAGAAGAGTATGATACAAAGTTAAGACTCAGAACCCACAGCAACTCCAATGTTAGCTGGTTAACAGAAAATCTAGCTGTCAGTAGTGAACATGCAAAGGCTATGTACAGGAGGCCAAGAATGGCACAGTAATAATGTATGTTAGCTGAAATATAAAGTCAAATGGACTAAACGTTACTGCATTTTGATTCTAGACCTTGTTAACTGATTAAAAGGCACACCTTACTATAATAGCTTTTTGAGGAGAAATACTACCATATTAAATGCACACAATTTCAAAAAACTAAAATGTAAAAAAGCATTCCTTTTAAAACTGACAAAGCAGGGATTAGGAAACACCATCAGTGTGCCTAACCAATACCTTTCATTTGCTTCCAATTATTCAAAATCAGAAATGGGACTAAAACAGTACTCCTGGACCTTTACTTATCCCAAAATTTATCAGGTGTTTCTAATTAAAGATAAAATTTACAATAATCTATTGCTGAAAACTAATAGAATTTTTTTTTTTTTTTCAAAGATGTGGTAAGAATATAAGCCTGAGGTCTACCCAAAAGGAAAAGTTTCAAAGTACTGGAGCACCAATCATCATAAGTAATTTTCTAACCTTCAATTTCCTCATGGACTACCATAGTACTTATCCTCACAGAATCATTGTGAAGATTAAATATAAAAACACTTAGGGGCACCGGGGTGGCTCAGTTAGTTAAACATCCAACTTCAGCTCAGGTCATCATCTCGGGGCTTGTGAGTTTGAGCCCCTCATCAGGCTTTGTGCTGAGAGCTCAGAGCCAGGGGGCCTGCTTCAGATTCTCTCTGCCCCTTTCTCCCTTTCTTTCTCTCTCAAAAGTAAATAAAACATTTTTAATTAGATAAGAAAATAATAAGTATAAAATTAGAACAGGGTCTGATATGTATAAACATTAATAAAGAAAGGGAAACCTCATTAAAATAGAGTCAGGAGGCCAGCAGGGGCAGCTCTCACGCCCTGACACTGGCAGGCAATTGCAGACCCCAAAGGAAAAATGTTACTATGCAAATCTATACCAATTTAGCCAATGCTTTACTTTCCCAGCAGAAAGAAGAAAGATTTTCCTCCTCCCAGATAGCCCAGGCAATGAGACTCAGCCAATGAAAAGCCACTACACTCTGAACCCGCAATGGACATTTTACTCCAATGGACTTTTTTTTTTTTTTTTTTTTTTGAGAGAGAGAGGAGGGAGAGGTGTGCCCGCAGGGGAGGGCCAGGGATAGAGGGAGAGAATCCTAAACAGGCTCTACCCTTATCTCACCTCCAAGAGATTATGGCCTGAGGTGTAATCCAGAATTGGATGCTTAACTAACTGAACCATCCAGGTGTCCAGAACTTTGTTTATAACAACCCTCCCAATTTCCCCCTTCCTCTAAAAGAGTACTTGTGATTCTCTATTCCCAAATAAAAGGGAAACTCAGTAAAGTAACGAGTTTTCTTTTTAAGGTTAACATACAGAATAAGCACAAAAAGCATTAGCTTCAAAAAATTTTTTTTATTTTAGGAAATGCCAGGTACCTACATAGGCAGTGAGAGCAGCAACCTGGCTAGGAATTCTGCTAGGAATGCTACAGCAGGTGTTGCTCATTTCCATTGGCACAACAACCTTAACTTCTTTATGGGAAGTTCTTGCTACCCAAATTTTTTTTCTTAATCTGATAAGAAAAGAAAATCACCAGTGGAACCTAGTCAGAAATTTATAGGAAGTTGGAAGAATCAGTAAACTGAAGACAAAAGACAATATGAAACTACTTTTTAAAATAGATTTAGAGACCTATTTTTATGGCATCACCTTATATTTGTATATCACATTGTCATTTCAAACTCCTTAACACTATCTCATTTGTCCTCACAACAATCCTGTGAGATTCCTGTTACTTCACATTTTACAGACAAGGAAAATGAGGCTTAACTGACATGCTGAATGAAGGTCAAACAGCCAGCAAGTGGAAGAGCTGAATTAAACCTCACAACTACTGTACCACAGCTGCCTCTCTAAATGGGGATAAGTTTTACAATGCTAATATTACGGCTTTTTGAAAAGCATCCTCCAGGGTCTAGCAAATCATAATGAAAACAGAATAAGTCAAAGAATCACAGGACCTAAAGGACTATTTTAATGTAATCTCTCATTCAATACATGCTCTTAGAAAATGTTTTTAGTACTCAGGATCAAAAAAAACTTTTTGGTTAATGGTCTCATGTTTCAACACCTGCAAGCATTTGTAGAGATCAAGGGAATGAGAAAAAGAAAAAAAGGATTAAAACATACAAACCTCAAGCTACCCTCTATTTTGCCTGACTACCTCTTGGTTTTCAACATATTAGTTGGGGGTGGGGGGCGGGGGAAGACTCTTCCGGCACAGTTCAAATTTAAAATTTTTTTGAGAGTTCAAATAAAAACTTGTAGACAAATGTTTATAGCAGCATTATTCATAATAGCAAAAAAGAGAATCAGTCAAAATGTCCACTATTAAACAAAATATGTATATCCATAAAATGAACTATTATTTGACCATGAAAAATAACTGATACATGCTACAGAATGGATAAACTATGAAAACATGCTAAGTGAAAGACCCCAGTCACAAAAGACCATATTTTGTATAAGTTCTTTGATATGAAATGTCCAGAATAGGCAAATCCATAGAGACAGTTACCAAGGCCTAGGACAAGCACCAAAAATGCAAATACCCTGGAATTAGTTGTACAATTCAAAATCACTGAGGTGTACACTTTAAATGGGTGAGTTCTAAAGTATGTGAAATAAACCTTAATGAAACTAATAAAACAACACATTAAGAAAGGAAAAATGGGTCGGGCTATGTGCTGACAGCTCAGAGCTTGGAGCCTGCTTCAAACCCTGTCTTCCTCTCTCTCTGCCTGCCTCTCCCCAGCTCATGCTCTGTCTCTCTCTCAAAAATAAAAATAAACGTTAAAGAAATTAAAGAAAAAAAAGGGGGGTGTGCCTGGGTGGCTCAGTGGTTAAATGTCCAACTTCAGATCAGGTCATGATCCTACTGTACATAGGTTCGAGCCCCACAACAGGCTCTATGCTGCCAGCTCAGAACCTGGAGCCTGCTTTGGATTCTGTGTCTCCCTCTCTCTGCCCCTCCCCAGCTAATACTCCGTCTCTCTTTCTGTCTCAAAAGTAAAAATAAATATTTTTTTAAATTTTTTAATTAAAAAAAGGAAAAATGGGTACCTGGTATATAGAAACTCTGTATTATCTTTGCTTAACTTTTCCATAATTCTAAAATGTTAAAATAAAATATAGACATATAAATTAATAAATAAGATTTCATAATAAATAGCTACAGTACGAGGTGCAGGCTAAGGTAGCACCGCAAAACCTCAGAAAGATTCACACACAGTGCCTTGGATAAAAAAGTGCTGAATAAATATTAGATGTAAAAAATTGAGGCTAGGCCTTGTTCACAGAGTTACACAATAGGACAGACCTAGAACAAGCTCATCATTCATTTGGCCAAACAGACGCCTTCCTTTTCCCACCTACACAGAACTTTCCAAATAAATTTCCTTTCAGACAACCCAAAAACTTAAAAGAAAAAAAATCTACACAGAAAAGAAAATGCTGGTAAACAACACTGCTACTTTATCAATGTAAAATTACTCCCTCTTCACCCTGGATTAGGGTTTTTTAGAAAAACATTTTAACATAATTTTGCCTTATCTATTTCTAAAGGTTAAAGATCTTACACTCTACAGACCAGAACTTACAATAGGTTTCAAGACTCAAATTACTGATGAAACATAAAGTATGTCAAGATTTGTTGTACTGGCTTCTTTTTAAAATGAATAATAAAGCACTCAGAGTGTTCAAAAAAAAAAGATACTGACTGGAAAGGGGCATAAAGAAACTTTCTGAAGGGAGGAAATTATTCTACATCTTAATCAGATTGGTGTTTGTAAGTATACATATATGTAAAGATATAGATTTATATACTATATATAATATAAAACATACATTATATATATTATACATAATGTAAAATTCACTGAGCTATGTATACCTCAGTAGATTTGTGCATTTACTAGAAATTATTCACTTTTTAAAATTTTTTTAGTTTATTTTTGAGACAGAGAGAGACAGAAGATGAGTGGGGGACAGAAGATGAGGAGGGGAAGAAAGAGAGAGAGACACAGAATCTGAAACAGGCTCTGAGTTGTCAGCACAGAACCCGACGGGGGCTCGAATCCACAAACCGCGAGATCATGACCTGAGCTGAAGTCAGATGCTTAACCGACTGAACCCACCCAGTCTCCATGAAATTATGCATTTTTCAAGATGGAATTAAAAAACAGTATTCCAAAGAGTCATCTCATTATCCCAAAGCATATGATGTAGTAAGAGTCAAATTTTTGTCTTCTTTTAATAAAAAGAATCAAACACAGAGAAGCGAAGCAATCTTCTTTGGTATCTCAAAATCAGAAGAAATACAGGTCTCTCAATTCTGTTCTATGTCAATCTGACTTTTGTGTCTCAAAGACAATGAGATTGAATCTTGAGGTTCTTTTTTTTTAATGTTTATTTTTGAGAGAGAGAGAGAAACAGAGAGAGAGAGAGAGAAGGGAAGGGGCAGAGACAGAGGGAAACGCAGAATCCAAAGCAGGCTCCAGGCTCTGAGCTGTCAGCACAGAGCCGGATGCAGGGCTCAGAACCCACGAACTGTGAGAGCATAACCTGAGCTGAAGTCAAACACTTAACTGACTGGGCCACCAAGGTGTCCCTTGAGATTCTTCTGAGAGTGAGAAAAGACAGAAGAGGGTAGAACCAATCCTAATTAAATCAACATACTCACCAAATGCCATATCCTTATTCTCCAAAGAGAAAATTATTTTAATTTTTTAATGTTTATTTTTGAGAGAGACAGAGAGCAAGTGGGAGAGGGGCAGACAGAATCTGAAGCAGGCTCCAGACTCTGAGCTGTCAGCACAGAGCCCGTTGAAGGGCACAAACCCATGAACAACGAGATCATGATCTGAGCCACCCAAGTGCCTCAGAAAATTATTTTTAATTGTTTTTGAAGTTTATTTATTCATTTTGAGAGAGACAGAGAGAGTGAGTGGGGAATGGGCAGGGAGAGAGACAGAGACAGAGAGAATCCTAAGCAGGCTTCACACTGCCAGCATGGAACCCGATTCAAGGCTCAAACACACAAAACACAAGATCATGATCTGAGCCAAAACCAAGAGTCAGACACTCAACCGAGGCACCCAGGCACCCTGAAAAAAAATTTTTAAGTAAATTCTGCACTCAAGGTGGGGCTCAAACTGCTGACCCTGAGATCAAGCGTCACAAGCTCTACCAACAGAGCTAGCCAGGCACCCCAAGATAAAATTATTTTTATCTAGAATTGGTTGTAAAATAATGCAAAGAATGCAAAAGAAGTTCTTGGGTTCACACTCCCTCTAAAAACTATCATGATGCTACCTCGTGCTTCATTCTATAGTTTTTCCAAGGGAGTTCTAAGGCAACCATGCTCTCTTGCCTTAAGTTTTGTCCATTTATGTGTCTAGAGTAAGAAAATGAAGAGTGTTCAGATTAGGCCTCAATGGACTGAAATAAAGTATGGCTCTTTTAGCGTTGGACTGAATCTGAGCTGCCAATTATCCATTTAATGAATAAATAAACTAAAATAGTTTAAGGGACTTGCCTAAGATTTCACAGACAGTAAGAGGCAGAGTCAAAGCTGAACCCAGCCTTCTATTCACCATACTACACCCAGCCCAGTTAAAAGCTGCATACTTACTAGCTTATCTAAAGCGGTAATTACACTCTGGGTAAAAATGTTCATATTATCCAAATTCTCATACCCATCTGCCTCACCACACTAATATTTTAATTAATTTATAATCAGACTTGTAACTGTCAACCAGTTATACAGTACCTTCTTTTCTCAGCAGTAAAATCCCCTTAGTAAACTGATTTAATACCAAAAGGTTATTTGGCACATAAATAATCAAGACAAACAGAGAAGGATAGTTTTAAAGAATATATGCAGCCAATTCTTCATGGCAAACCATCTTATTTCCTCAAAGACATTCATACAGTCATTTTCCAATCAGCAAACACTGAATTGCCAACTAGGTGGCAGGCACTATATTAGGCCTAAGGAAAGCGTAGATACAAGGGACTTGGGTTTAGGTAGGCAGACAACAACAACAGACTGTGGTACAAGCTATGATGGGACAGCCAAGGTGCCAAGGAAGCCCAAAGGAGCAACATCTACTCCAATTTGGAGGGTCAGGGAAGTCAGACCAGCTTTTTACTCTCCCAAGCATTAAATTACGTTTGCTCTAGAAGCTCAGGCTTCTCATTCTTGAAATATATGATTTTAAACACAGGTCTCTTACTGACATAAAAGTATTCAAAATCTATGCCTGAGACAAAAGAAAAACAGCATTACAATATTATCCTGTTTATTTAAAACAATTATAGTCATATACCTTATATGTATATATTTTCAAAGACACATGTATCAAGGATATTTATAAAAACTTTAATAGTAATCATTCCTGTGGGATAGGATTTCAAATTGTTCCAACGTTTTGACACCTTCCTGAATTAATTTTAAGAATGCTCCTACAGGAGTGCCTGGCTGGCTCAGTTGGTAGAGCATGCAACTCTTAATGTCAGAGTCGTGGGTTTGAGCCCCACACCAGGTGGAGAGATTACTTAAAATAATTAACTTTTTAAAATACTCCTGTAATTTTTTATTCTGCTATAAATTACAGGGCAAGCACACAGATAAAACTGGAATAAACTGTCACTGTACTTATATCAACCTGTCTCCCCTATTCAGAGTATTATTTGTCACATGGGGACACTAATACCACATACTTGAGGTCTTTTATTTACACTTTAAGAAGGGCCGCTTCTGGGAAAGTTCCTGGAGAAACAAGAAAGGTAGGTGGGCTATAATCACAATGCTAAGATGTTTCAGACTTCATTCTGTGGGTAACAGAAAAACAATCAACATTTTTTTTTCAACTCCATTCTTTAATCAGATATCTCTGGTACTAACTGTAATACATAAACAGGAAATGACATAAAGACAAAGAGATGTGTTAAAAAGTTGTGGCTATATGTTTAAAAAAAACAGACATGCAAATTTTTAGCAGCAGTATCTCTGATGGGTGAGACTACAGGCAGTCTCCTACTTTCAGTGTTATACCTTTCTATAGTCCCTGCACTTTTTAAGATAAGCATCTATTAGATTTATAATCAGAATAAAATACGAATGGCTATCACAGTAACTCAAAGGGGATACAGGGAAAATGATGAAAGTTTGGACTGTAAGCTCTCTAAGGGCAAGAAACTGATTTATCACTCCCTAATACCTTTTACTGTGTCTAGCACATATTAGGTGCTCACTAATGTGCCAGAATAAAAGAGTGAATGAGTGAACAAATTAACATCTTAAAGCCTCAATGAAGAAGAAACATTTCAGAAGTAAAATACACATTTGTTGATCAACATAAAGGCCAGAAACAGGAAGAAATTAAAGATAACCTTAAGTTTTATGGACTAGTTGGCTAAGTGAATGAACCATTAATCAAGATTAGTAAAACTAGAGGAGGTATAGGTATATGGTAATGCAAAAAGATCATGGCAAAATGCCAATAAATTTGGTAGAAGGCATTAAGTTTCAGGAACCAGTAGGGAGTGTAGGCTGACGATGGAGATTTGGGAGTTACTCATACAGAACTACATCAGAGATCAGAGCTACCATATACCTGTTATGTATTCTCATGTTCTTAACAGGAGAATAGGATAGGCAGATCAAAATAAAATACATTCACTATTCTGGGGGCCCTGATATCCTGCTATTTTGCCCCACTGATTTTAATATTTTTATTTATTTATTTATTTTGAGAGACAGAGCACAAGAAGGGCAGGGGGAGAGATAGAGACACAGATCCCAAGCAGGCTCTGCGCTGTCAGCACAGAGCCCAAAATGGAGTTTGAACTCAGGAACCATGAGATCGTGGCCTTAGCCAAGATCAAGAATCAGATCCTTAACCGATAGAGCCATCCAGGTGCTCCTACCCCACTAATTTTTAAACTTAGATTATGAAATAAATACACATTAGGCGTTAAAGAGTCTTCATCTCTCATTTGCTTCCCAATAGGACACAAAGGCCCACAGCTGTATCTTATATTATTACTATTTGCCACAAACAAATTCTGGGCTCACAAATCCAGGGAAGATCAGAAATTCAATATGCTTGGCATTATTCATGACAAACATATAAAATTCATATACTGGTTTTATTCAATATTATCCACTGACAAACTATTATAAAGTAATGTTTGTCACTGACTTTTTAAAGTTTTGGTTTGAAACCTGAAATACTTAGTTATTTTTGAATACTATTTTTATCTTATTTCCAGGATTACATGATACTTTGAACAATCCTCACCTATGCAAATCTCTTCCCCCTCCAGTTCATTCTACCTATGAAATAGGGACTTCCCCATTTCCTTTGTTTCAGCTCTACCTCTAGAAACCCACCGTCCCTATCTCAAAATGACCATACTCAAAACTAAGTTCAAAAGGTCAACAAATGGGTTAGGTTAGTCTCATAAATGCAGACACACACAACATAAACCTAATTTGTCCCCATTCTTTTACATGTTATTTTTCATGCCTGCAGGGCTATCCCTTTTTTCCAACATTTATCCAAATAGAGAACATAGGTCATATCCTCCTAACCACTTCAGCACTCACCTATCCTCTCCCTTCTTTGAATTTCCCTAATACAAATAGAGTGGTCTTCAAAAGTTAGCTATGTTTTTCCTCTATCTACAATGGAAAGTAAGCTTCTTGGGATGCCTGGATGGCTAGTTGGTTAGGCATTCAACTTCCGTTCAGGTCATGATCTCGAAGTCCATGGGTTCAACCCCCACATCAGGCTCTATGCTGAGAGCTCAGAGCCTGCAGCCTGCTTCAGATTCTGTCTCCCTCTCTCTGCCTCGCCCTTGCTCACGCGCTCTCTCTCTCTCTCTCAAAAAATAAACATTTAAAAAACTTTTTTTATTTAAAAAGTAAGCTTCTTGAAAAGAGATGCCCTATCAATAGTGAGCATACAGCTGGCATTCAATGAATCATTACTAACACAATGGAAGCCTGTATCTTCCTGGAATTTGTATCTTAAATTTTTGGCATCCTAATCCGCCTGTGCCTCCACATTGCATATACCAGAAATAAAATATATTGTTTTTTTCATTTTATTAACAGACATTAGACTATCTTAAATCTAAATTTATTTTAAGTTTATGTATTTAATTTTGTGAGAAAGAGAACAAGGGAGGGACAAACAGAGAGGGAGAGAGAAAGAACCCCAAAGTAGGCTCTATGGAGCCCAACTCAGGGCTCAAACTCACGAACCTCAAGATCATGACCTGAGCCAAAATCAAGAGTCTGACTGAACTACCCAGGTGCCCCAAATTTATTTTAGTTTTTAAATATTTTTTAATGTTTATTTATTTTTGAGAGAGAGAGAGACAGAGCATGAGTTGGGGAAGGGCATAGAGAGAGGGAGGCACAGAACCTGAAGCAGGCTCCAGGCTCTGAGCTGGCAGCACAGAGCCCAATGTGGGGCTTGAACCCATGAACCATGAGATCATGACCTGAGCCAAAGTCGGATGCTTAACCAACTTAGCCACCCAGATTCCCCTATTTTACTTTTTAAAAAGCCAAGTCTATCATCCCATTTTAGGACCACAAGAAAGAAAGGCTTAGCTGTGTTTTAACACTGTAAAAGAAAGTTATTTTTGCAAATGAAAAATAAAAAGGAAATTGTTATTTCAGGATACGTGAAAGAATAATCCAAATTTTCTAGTAAAGAAACCAAAGTCTAGAATCAGATTAGAAATTTCACAATAATAATACTGTGTACTTCTTCAGTACATTTACATTCTTTGTCAGAACAAAACATACTTGGGGAAAATTTTTTTTCTTTCTAAATTATTTTATTCAGGAAGGTGGGGAGGGCAGACAAAGGTCTGAGCTGACCCTTGAAGTCCCTAAAAATATAAAACACATCATGAAATTTGCATACCATCCTAGCACAGGGGCTATGCTTAACATGGGGAAAAATTATTTTTAAAGGCTGGTCAACTGGCCAGATTTTCTAAACTATCTTAAGAAAACAATTTTTTAAAAAAACAGCTTAAATATTCCTCTGAATTCAAATGATACTGCATATGGCACTATTTAGGTATACATATGACTGGAACAATAATCATTCTATGAAGCTCCACTCCATTCTCTTTGGGTAGGTGTTAAGAAAGCTACTAGTTAATAAATAACTAGTCCCATCCTACTATAAGTAGAAAACCTAAGCTAACTCTCGCAGAATAAGGAAAGAACATACGGTCAAGCAAGTAACTGAAACCACAAAGGGTGGATTATTTCACAACACTTCCCAATACAGCATATCTGGTGACTCGGTGTTTGCTTGTTTTTAAGAAATTGACTAAAAGGCCATATTGACAGAGATTTTTAAAGGTAAGGCGGTGGGGGTGAAGGGGCAGAGGGGGTGTTGGTTAAGCGTCAGGCTTTAGCTAATGTCATAATCTTGAGGTTCATCAGTTCAAGCCCCCCACTAAGTTCTCTGCTGTCAACACAGAGCCTGCTTCGGATCTTCTGTCCACCCCCCTCTCTACCCCTCCTCTTTTTCTCTCTCTCTCTCAAAAATAAACATTTAAAAAAATAATAAAAATAGGGCTAGGAATGAACTGAGTCATTTAATCAGCCCTAGAAGGGATTCTAACAATTTTTTAAAGTTTATTTTTGAGAGAGAAAGAGAGAGAGAGAGAATGTATGCACACACACACACAAGTTGGGGGGGCGGGGGGGACAGAGAAAGAGAGGAAGACACAGAATCTAAAACAAGACTCCAGGTTCTGAGGTGTAGGCACAGGGCCCAACTTGGGGCTCCAACTCACAAACCATGAGATCATGACCTGAGCCAAAGTTGAAGGCCTAAACAACTGAGCCACCTAGGCATCCCTGATTCTAACAACTTAAAAGATGAGGAATGAGGGGCGCCTGGGTGGCTCAGTCAGTTAAGCGTCCGAGTTTGGCTCAGGTCATGATCTCATGGTTCGTGGGTTCAAGCCCCGTGTCAGGCTCTGTGCTGACAGCTAGCTCAGAGCCTGGAGCCTATTTCAGATTCTGTATCTCCCTCTCTCTCTGACCCTCCCCTCTTCATACTGTCTGTCTCTCAGAAATAAATAAAACATTTAAAAAATTTAAAAAAAAAAAAAAAAGATGAGGAATGAGATTCTAGTTGGGCCATACAGGTAGCTGAAAGCAAAGGTTAGAGCCAAGGCTTCTAACTTCTAGAAAAGATATTTACTGAGTGCCTGATACGCATAAAGCATTCTGAGAAGCACTGTATTAGACCAGTGCCTACTCTCATTTACCAAGACACTTCCTAGTGATGTTCAAAAATATTTAAAATATTAATTAAAGCTTACATTCTAAGGAAATTTCTGTATTAGGAGAAGACAGTGTCCACATCTCTAAAAAATGTTTAAAAAAGAGAAAAAAAAGCGTTAAACTAGAAAATAATTTAGAATTTCAAACAACTTACTCCTCCTGTCCTGGCTGTTTTTTGCCATCAAAAAGAATAAGAGCATCAAAAGACATCTCTATCCAAATTTCATGACCTAATAGTTTAAGAAAAATAAGCTTTATTCCTGTTGGAAAATGATCTGTTTTTGTCACATCGCACTAAAGCATTAACTGTCACAGGATCAGAGACATCTGAGGACAAAATTCTAGGCAGAAAAAGAAACAATGCTGGAATTTGATAAAGACCCCTCAGGAATATGACATTTAGGGGTTTCAATGGCACCTTTCATCTACGGATCTCAAAACAAATATTATTTACATTACATTGGATTTTGTCCCTAACTCCTGGCACAGAACTCCTAAAACCCTAGGAATTTTAAGCGTGATAGGAGCACCTTTTGTTATTCATAACAAGTCTCTTCTAACCACAAAGCAATTTATGCTAACAAGGGGACTCTTGGTGGACCTTTACATAGCTCAAGAAGGGAAGTGATTGTCAGAAGGACCAATCCACATGATTAGAGGTTTGAAATGGTCAGTCCCCACCCTAAATATAAGGAAAGGGAGAGGCTGGAGAATAAGTAAACCACCAAGGCCAATGATTTAACCAATCATTCTTAGGTAACAGAACCTTCTTAAAAACCCCTAAACAACAGGGTTTAGAGAGCTTCTGGATGAGTGAACACATGGAGGTACTGGGAGGCTGGTGTGCCCAGAGATGGCAGGGAAGCTCCCCATACCTTGCCCTATGCATTCTTTCCACTGTTTCTGAGTTGCCTTTTTTTATAATAAGCCTACAAGCATAGGTAAAGTGCTTTACCTGAGTTCTGTGAGTCATCCCAGCAAATTACTGAATCTAAGGAGGGGTCATGGAAACCCCAGAATTTTTTGCAAAGTTGGAAAGAAGGACAGGTAGCCTTGGACTTGCAACTGGTGTCTACAGTGGGGACAGTCTTAAGAACTGAGCCCTTTAACCTGAATGATCTGACACTAACTCCAGGTAGACAGTGTTAGAACTTAATTCGATTGTGGGACTGGTAGCACAGAATTGGACTATTGATGGTTGTATGGAAAAACCTACACTACACACAAGTAGTTAATACCACTGTATATTTTATAAAGTTTAAAGATAAGTGGATTTGTTGATACAATCTCCAAGCTTACTTTGCTGCACATGTATATATAAAAGATCCCAAAATTTAAGCAATATTGTCAGAACAGTTGCTACTAATATGATTAATAATTTTATGCCATCTGGGGCGCCTGGTTGGCTTGGTGGGTGGAGCATGCAACTCTTGAGCTTAGGGTCATGATTTCAAGCCCCATGGTAGATGTAGAGATTACTTTAAAAAATAGTAATTTTTTTCCTTCTTTGTGCCAGGCATTAAACTTAGGGCAAATTATTCCAATGTATGCAACTCTGAAAGATAGATACTGCCCCTGATAACAGATGAGAAAATTGAATCTCATCATTAAATTTCCCACTGCACACAGCAAGTAGCAGAAAACTGAATCTAGTTATAAAACACAAATCTCTTCCTTCTTCTATGACGAGCCTTACTTTCTATAATGTAGTGTAGAATTATAAACTCTCTAACAATCCTTATGAACATGTCCCAAATTATGCTTTTGAAAGACCAGTCTTAAGGCTGTGTGCCAGGCTTAAGGTTTTTGAGTAACAGCACAGGCCCCCTACTTGTTGGTGTTCACATGGAGCAGCATCCTAGGCATCCTTGTAAAGAAAAGCCAAAGAGTAAAATAATGCTGTGCTTCTCTGTGGAGCCAAACCTTACCCCAGCTTTATCAGTTTTCAAGCAAGTTCTCTACCAGCCACTTTCTTGAACATCCACACAACAAAGCTGCCCTCAGGAGCTGAGGAACTTAATATACTTTTTAAGAACTGCCTATTCTGGCATTGTATTCTCTTGCTGGTTGGAAAATATTTTATTTTTTTCTTCCCCAATTATCAAGGAACTAAAGTCAAAGAGACTTTTCATTACCTTCTCACTATTACCAATATGAGAACAAAGGAAAGAGTCTACTTGGGATTAGAAAATCTTAAGAGCTGGGAAGGACAAGAAAGAGATCATGTAGTTCAGCACCTATATCTCCAAAACTAATCATCCAGGGTATACTTGAATATCTCTAATGACAGAGACCTCATAACTTTGTCTATTCCACTGTGGGACATATCTTACTGTGCAAAAGGTCTTTCCCACAGTGGGATGAAATTCACCTACAAATTACCTTCTACCCATTGTCTGTCCTCTGGAGCAAGAGAGATGATGAGTCAGCTCCCTTTTGCTTAAAACAACTCTTTATTTTTTTATTTTTTTTTTAATGTTTTATTTCTAGGAGAGAGAGAGAGAGACAGCATGAGCAGGGGGAGGGTCAGAGAGAGAGGGAGTCACAGACTCTGAAACAGGCTCCAGGCTCTGAGCTGGCAGTCAGCACAGAGCCCAACGCGGGGCTCGAACCCGCGAACCGCGAGATCATGACCCAAGCGAAAGTCGGACGCTTAACCGAATAAGCCACCCAGGTGCCCCGACAACTCTTTAAATATATTAAGATAGTTAAATTTCCAAGTAATTATCCTCTGTAGCGAAACAGCTCTTGATTCTTCAACTGCTCTTCATTAGATACAGTATCTAGAACGCTCAGTATTCTTGGTCACATTCATACGGACAATTTAGATTATCACTGTCTCACTGAAGTGTAAAAACCATAAGTGGACACAATACATATAATCAGACAATACAAGAACAAAGGGACTATTACTTCTCTTAATTTAGCACTGTACATCTATAAATGTTCATCAATATTAGTCTCTTTTCACGGCCACATCATACAATTAACTACCTTAGAGGATGGTGGCTTTCAAATGAAAAGTACATTTTAGGCCAGATCATTTCTGTTAAGGAGTAAGACTTGGGGCGCCTGGGTGGCTCAGTCGGTTAAGCGTCCGACTTCAGCTCAGGTCATGATCTCGTGGTTCGTGGCTTTGAGCCCCGTGTCGGGCTCTGTACTGGCAGATAGCTCAGAGCCTGGAGCCTGCTTTGGATTCTGTGTCTCCCTCTCTCTCTGACCCTCCCCTACTCCCTCGCTCCCTCCCTCCCTCCCTCCCTCACTCTCTCTCTCTCTCTCTCTCTCTCAGAAATAAATTTTTTAAAAAAAGAGTAAGACTTTACATTTCTATCACACCTATCTTGTCACTTTCATACTTCATCCTGCTTAGATTGCCTTGATTTTCTTTGATGCAATACATTAGATAACACTCCCAGTTTTAGCATCATTTACAAAATTTTTGGTAAGCATGCTTATTATATCATTATTTAAGATCTAGATCTATAATGCTTGGCAAAAGAAGAACTTACAAGGTTGTATAACCAACACTGTGTTTTTTGTTTTGTTTTGAGAGAGACCAAGTGAGCACAAGGAGAGAATCTGGGGCTCAATCTCATGACTCACAAAACATGAGTTTATGACCTGAGCCAAAACCAAGAGTCAGACTTTTAACAGACTGAGCCACACAGGCACCCCCACACTGTGCTTTATAACAAATAAGCATACCAGGTTTAAAAGACTAACAAACTGGGAAAAGACATTTGCAACACATATAGTAATACACTGATTTCATTACATATTTCACTACATTTCCTACAGAGTCATAAGGGAAAAAAAAGCAATCAACTAATCAATGAAAAAAGAACCATAGTCTAACATGAACAACCAGATCACAGAAAAATAAATTGTTTTTATATAGATAAAAAGATATTCAACTTCACTCATAAACAGCAAGGTAAATTTGTGTGATTAAACTATTTAATTTTAAATTTAATTCCAGTTAACATATACTTTATTATTACACTTTATTAGTTTCAAGTGTACAATAAAATGATTCAACATTTCCATACATCACCCAGTGCTCATCCCAAGTGCCCTCCTTAATTCTCATTATCTATTTCACTCATCCCCTCACTCACCTCCCTCTGGTAACCATCAATTTGTTCTTGACAGTTAAGAGTTTATTTCTTGGTTTGTCTCTTTTTTTGTTTCTTTGCTCTGTTTTGTTTCTTAAATTTCACATGAGTGAAATCACATGGTATTTGTCTTTCTCTGACTTACTTCACTTAGCATAATACTCTCTAGCTCTATCCATGTTGTTGCAAATGGCAAGATTTCATTCTTTTTTATGGCTGAATAATATTCCATTGTACATATATACCATTCTTTATCCATTCATCTATTGATGGACATGTGGGTTGCTTCCCTAATTTAACTATTGTAAATAGTACTGCTATAAACATAGGGATACAAGTATTCCTTTGAATAAATGTTTTTGTATTTTTTGGGTAAAAACCCAGTAGTGTGATTACTGGATCATAAGGTAGTTTCTACTTCTAACTTTTTTTTTATAAGTAATCTCTATACTCAATGCATGGCTCAAACTCCCCATCAAGAGTTTCATCCTCTACCAACAGAGCCAGCCATGCACCCCTCTATTTTTAGCTTTTTGCTTAACCTCCATACTGTTTTCCACAGTGGCTGCACCATTCTGCATTCCAACCAACAGTGCATAAGGATTCCTTTTCCTCTACATCCTTGCCAATACCTGTTGTTTCTTGTGTTTTTGATTTTAGTCATTCTGACAGGTGTGAGGTGTAGAGCAATGTAAATTAAATTTATAATGTGATAACATTTTTTCTTATTAGAGTGACAAAAATCAAAGTGTTTGATACATATCTGATTTGTAAGAAGTGGAAAAAAGTACCCCACAGACTGCTGATGGGAATATAAATTGATTCCAACTCTTTAGAGCACAATTTGGAATTATCTATAAAAATCTTAATTATACCTACCTTTTCTCTGGAGCATGGATATTCACTGCAACATTTGTAATAGCAAAAGTGCTAGACATTTAGTTGTCAACCCTACAGCCATTTCTCCCTTCTTTCAGAACTCATATCTGTTCAGGGTGGTAATATACCCAACCCAATAGAACATCCTATTCTCTTTACCAGATAACCACTTTCTCAGCCACTCTAGGGGTCAAGGACAACACGCAATATGACCTTCACTGAAATGTAAGGAGACACTGCATATGGCGCTGCTACTCAAATCCACAGCATCTGCATCACAGGGGAGCATGTCAGTAATAAACATTATCAGACCCCACTTTAAACCTATGGATCAGAATCTCTGTCAGTGAATTCCAGGAATTTATATTTTAAGATATTCCCTAGATCAGTCTTACCCATGCTCTTAATGTTCATGAAGCATTGTTTAAGACTTCTGAGAATTATTTTCTCCCCATTTAAAATGACTGAGCCTTCCCACAGAAAAATATTTTGGGGGCACCTACGTGGCTCCATCAGTTGAGTGTGTGACTCCTGATCTAAGCTGAGGTCATGATCTCACAATTTGTGAGACTGAGCCCTGCATCAGATTCTGCACTGACAACACAGAGCCTGCTTGGGATTCTCTCTCCCTCTCTCTCTGCCCCTCCCCCATCTCACTCTTTCTGTGTCCCTCCCCCACTCACTCGCTCACATTCTCTCGCTCTCAAAATAAATAAACATTAAGAAAATATTTTTCCCTCGGGGCACCTGGGTGGCTTAGTCGGTTAAGCATCCGACTTTCGCTTAGGTCATGATCTCGCGGTTCGTGGGTTCGAGCCCCGCATCGGGCTCTGTGCTGACTGCCAGCTCAGAGCCTGGAGCCTGTTTCAGTCTGTGACTCCCTCTCTCTCTGACCCTCCCCTGCTCACGCTGTCTCTCTCTCTCTCTGTCCTAGAAATAAATAAAACATTAAAAAAATATTAAAAATAAATAAATAAAAAAAATAATAAAACATTAAAAAAATTTAAAAAAAAATATTTTGCCCTCTATTACCTGTCTTTGAATGCAGTTGGTTGTGTTACTTGGAGTTAAGGCAGCCATCCTACAACCATGAGGCTACAACAGAGAAACTGAAAAACCAATATACTAAGAATAATAGAGTTACGAAAGGGGAAAACCTGGGTTTAATAAATATTACCAAGCAACCACACTAGCCCTGAACCACCTATTTCCTTGTTTCTATTTATATGACACAACTTAAGAGTCTTTACTGGTTAGTTACTTTTAGATACTGTTACTGTTATTTGCAGTTGAATATATCCTAAGTGATACACTTTATATCTATCCATGGAAACTAATCGAACTTAAATTCTAGCAGAAATACAGTAATTTGTGTCATTGTTTAACAGAGGCATAGTGTTCCATGTTATGTATTTACCATTATTTTATTTCTTTGTGATTCCCATGTGCACGCACACCATTAACCAATCAGTACTAGTCTGAGATAACTAACAAGTTTTGGCCCCAATCTGCTACTTCATTCCAACTAGAACATAAGCTCCACTCAGGCAGTAACTTTAATGCACTGCATCTTAAGCAGCTACAACAGAACCAAACATATACGAAAATATCTGACAAATCTTTTTAAATAAACAAATGTAGAAAAAGAGGTCTTCCATAAATGCCAAGACTGAGTTAGTTATACCTAAGCATAACTTGTCTACTTTGGTTATTTGCACAAGCTCATCAGGTTGAGGATGCTACAAAGGTTGAACACTTCTACTAAGGAATAGATAAGAGTGTGAAGAGGTTCTCACAGTCCCTTCGATAGTCCACTTGGTATTTAAGGTGTATTTCAGGTCTGTAACCTAGGAAAGAAGAGCAGTTAAAAACCAACTGTTTCCTAATCAATCCTCACATTTCTTCTTTTCTATCATAACTACCTAGAATGATTTTAAAACTTTGAAGGCATGAAACAAAAACTCAGGAACTAAGTTGTTTAGGACACCCTAAAGATTTCAAAGTACATTTTCCAATATTACTTTGAATGAGCAATTAATAAAGCCAGTTGCTAACTATACTTAAACATCTTATATCTTCTCCTGTTCCAGACATTTATCTAGAGTTGCAGATTTTTACCTAAATAAAACCTCATCAGGGTTTAGGACTGTTTTGCTATTGGAAAGGCAACATCTGCAATCAGATTTTTGCGCCCATCTCCCCCTCCCACTGCCTCATTGAAACTATTCTTACCAAGGTTACCAATAACTTCCACACTGCTAAATCAAATTTTTATTTCTCAGCCCTCATCTTTATTGTTTAGTATTTAACACAGTTAATAACTCCCTACTCCTTGAAGCACTTTGCTCATTTGGCTTTCGGATACCCTCTCACCTGGCCTTTCTCCTATTTCTCTGGCTAGTGCTAAGTCTCCTTTGACTGTTCCTCCTCACCTTCCTGGCCTCTAAAGACCTCTAAACTGTGGTCCACTCTGGAGTTAATTAAGTTCTTCAGCCTCTTCTTACTTCATCTCTACTCACTCCCTTGGTGACTCCCCAGCCCACTGGCTTAAATACAATCTTTTAGACAGTAACCCCCCATGGTACCTTTAGCAGATCCTCTCTCTTGAATTCCAGATCATAAATCAGCTACCTACTCAACATCTCTACCAAGTCTAGTAGGCATCTATAATATATATCCAAAACTGAGCTCCTGTTCTTTCCTTCTAAATGTGTTACTCCTTCAGTCTTCCCATTCTGAATAAATGGTGTCCTGAAGGAACTTAGAGCAAAAACCTTGAAACTGTTAACTCCTTCCTTTCTTTCAGAGCACACATCCAATCTATCAGTAAAACTAGTTGACTCTTACTTGAAAATCAGACCATGTGTCATCACATTCACTGCCACCCCAACAATGCAAACTGGCATCTTCTCTTACTTGGATGATAGCAGTAGCCTCCTAACTGGTGTTCCTTCCTTTACCCTTGCCCAATCATTCACCACCAGCCTATTACCAATAGAGCAGCCAGAGGCATGATGTTAAAATAGAAACTGAATCATGTCAAACCACTACCCAAAACCCTCAAAGATTTCCAATTTCACTTAGCACAAAAGCTAAAGGCCTACCAAAAAAACACCAAAAGCACCAGCAGTAAGTGGGAGCTTGTTAGAAATGATACCCACATGGGGTACCTGGGTGGCTCAGTCAGTTAAGTGTCCGACCTCGGCTCAGGTCATGATCTCACAGCTTGTGAGTTCGAGCCCACATGGGGCTCTGTGCTGTCAGCTCAGAGCCTGGAGCCTGCTGTATATTCTGTCTCCATCTCTCTCTGCCCCTCCCCCACTTGCTCTGTCTCTCTCCCCCTCCCTCTTCCTCTCAAAAATAAACAAACATTGGGGCACCTGGGTGGCTCAGTCAGTTAAGCGTCCAACTTTTGCTCAGGTCATGATCTCATGGTTCTTGAGTTTGAACCCCACATCAGGCTCTGTGCTGATAGATTAGAGCCTGGAGTCTGCTTCAGGTTCTGTGTCTCCCTGTCTCTCTGCCCCTCCCCCATGCTTTCTCTATCTCTAATAAACAAACCTAAAAATAAAAAAATTTAAACAAGAAATGAAATGAACCCCACCTCAAACCTACAAAACTAGAATCTGAATTTTAATAAGAACCTACATAAAGCATATGCCATTAAAGTCTGAAAAATACTCCTCTAAGGCACCATAAGATAAGCCCCTACCCTCCCCAATTTTTGCCATTTCCCAGGCAAGCTTCTGTCTCAGGATCTCTGCACTGGTCATCTGCTATGCCTAGAATGCTCTTCTCTCATTTATCTGCATGGCTTGCTCTTTCCCATCTTTCAAGGCTTTGCTCAAATGTTCCCTTCTCTGTGAGCCATGTGTGACCACTCAATCCCTCCCCTCAATATGCCCTATTTGTACTTTTGTCATTAGAACTTGTCATTAGAAGTTAAAATACTGCATTTTCTACTTATTTACCTTGTTTATTCTATCTCCCCACATAAAACACAAAATAAGCTCTGTGAAAGCAGACATTTTTGTTTTCTTCCCCAGTACCCGGGATCCAGTAAGCCCTCAATAAATTTTTTAAATGCATAAAATAAAATAAATGAGGTTTGTCTTCAAAACACTATCCAACAGATTTTGTAAAATGGTTTCTTACCATACAAACTGACATTTTCTCAGCATCACATTCAACATACCCACTTTTTAAAATCCACTTAGCACCAGGGCGCCTAGGTGGGTCACTAGGTTAAGCATCCAACTTCAGCTCAGGTTATGATCTCATGATACATGAATTCAGTCCCACATCAGGCTCTGTGCTGTCAGTGGAGAGCTGCTTGGTATTCTCTCTCTGCCCCTATCCCACTCGCGTGCTCTCTCTCAAAATAAATTTTAAAAAATAACTTTAATCCCACAAGGCTTGTGTAAAGCAAGTAATGATAAGCTCTGGAGATGAGAAAACAAATATACTCTTACTCAAAGCATGACAGTAACAATGTCAAAATTGAGACTGAAGTCTCTCAATTTTCTGATATCACACCTCCCCTTGCAAAGGATATTGAAGCAGACTACAAAATCATATAGTCATATATTACGCTGAAGACACTAAGTTTTCCCAGTGTCTATGCAGAATAAGAACAAACTCAGTTCATTAGAGTCACAATCTCAACTTGAAGAATAAGAATTCAAATGGATTCCTATTGCTTATAAGTCTAACTCAGAGTCCAATGACATTCAGGAAGAATGTAAGAAATGAGCTGCTATATCACACATAAAGGAAATTCTTATTAAGTTATGACAATTGCTTAAAAAGAGAGAGAATGGGAGAAAGGAAGATGCAACTAGTGAGTGAATGAGAACAAAGTTCTACAGAGGAAAGAGTCAATGTTAAGTCATTATTGGCTACTACTGAGTGCCTAAGTGATACAGTTTTGCAACAGAAGGAAAAAGACATACCTCCTCCCAGCACAATAGCTTTCCTTTCTTTGCACAGATGAGGACGAAAAGTGTTTCCCAAAGAATTATTTTTAAAAAAGACACAGAAACAAAGATCCATATAAAAAGAGATCCAACATAGGAGGATGGAGATGGTGTCTTCTATATCTTGTGATCCAAAGAGTAGCTGTTCACCAAGTGTCAGCATCTGAAGAGTATGCTAACTGTGCGTATATCCTCAAGAGAACAATGCCTGCTGGGACAGAGGAGCAAGAGAAGGAGAATATGGCTGGCAAACAATTACCAGCTGTCAGTATGAAAACGTTTTTAAATTGGTATTAGTAACATTAAAAGATCACATGTTGGTAATACAAGGGCCTATGGCACTGGGATTATCAATGACAGCTGCCATCAAAGGTACATTTCAGCAGGTAATCCAGCTCTCTGATTAATAATAAATAAGCAGTATAGTAAAACAAGATATAAAAATCTATTTCATGTTTTTTATAGCAAGATGATGGTCATATCATATAACCAAACCAACACAGAAAAATATTAGGCAGTTTGGCAAACAGACCAGGCCCTCAGGTGCCTTATAAAACAAATATTATAGAGATGTCTATGTCAGAAGGAAATATAAAGTAAGACGCAACAAATACATAGGTAGGTCTGGCAGAAAAACAAAGTTAATGTGGAAACCAAGAGACAAAGTTAATTTAACACATAGCTTGGCTTTATGTACCCTTTATATTACCAGCTTACAGAATTAGGAATCTTTTATTTTGGCAGCAAATTAAGACAGTATTTGATACCTGCCACATGATGCATTTCTATCAAACTACAAATTACATTATAGTAGGCTAAAATGAAATACATTGAATTGGAATAATGGCAGATAACCCAATGCAGAAGAAAAATTTGTGAATGGAAAGACATAATAATAGAAGTTATCCAAAATGAAATACAGAATACTAGAAAACTGGAAAAAAAGGACACAGACCAGTGAGATAAACTCAAGGAGTCTAATAAGAATGTATGTGTACACATCCATTGGAATATTGGTGGGGGGGATGATTTGAAAAAATAATACCTAAAAATTTTCTAAATTTGACAAAAATTACAAACCTACATATCCAAAATCACAACAAATACCACGCTCAAGAAACATGAAGGAAAGTAAGACTCTGCCAAATCAATTTCTTTAAAACCAGAGATAAGGAGGAAAAAAAACCTTAAAAGCAGCCAGAGGAATACAGAATGGAGAAAAATATCTGCAAATCATCTATTTCACAAGTAATCAATATCCAGAATATTGAAAGAATGCCTGCAACTCAACAACCACACACACACACACACACACACACACAAACCCAATTCAAAAACAAAGGACCTGAATAGACATTTGTCCAAAGAAGATATATGAATGGCCAATTACCACATGAAGATGTTCAACATAACTTATTATTAAGGAAATGCAAATCAAAACGACAATGAGATACCACTTCATGCTCATTAGGATGGCTACTATAAAACACACACACACACACACACACACACACACAACCTTGGGACACTTGGGTAGCTCAGTTGGTTAAGCAACCCTTGATCTCAGCTTAGGTCTTGATCTCTGGGTCCTGAGTTCAGGACCTGTGTTGGGCTCCATGCTGGGCATTAATTAGTTAATTAATTTTTTAAAATGTTAGCAAGAATGTGGAAAAATTGGGACACCTGATGCACTATTGGTGGGAATGTAAAACAATACATCCACTGTGATGGCAGGTCCTCAAAATTTAAACATATGATCCAGTAATTCCACTTCTGGGTACATACCCAAAAGAACTAAAATCAAGATCTGAGATATATGTACACTTAGGTTCACAGCAGCTCTATTCATAATAGCTAATGTGGAAACAACCCAAGTTTCTACTGACAGAAAAATGGATAGCGAAATGTGATCTATTCATACAATGGAATATTCAGCCTTAAAAAGGAAAAAAATTCTAACACATACTACGACACAGATAAACCCTCTTAACATTATGCTAAGTGAACTAACCCAGTCACAAAAAGATACTGTATGATTCCGCTTATATGAAGTACCCAAAGCAGTCAAAATCACAGACAGAAAGTAGAATGGTGGTTACCAGGGGCCCGCGGAATGGAGAGTCATTTTTTAATAGGTACAGTTACAGTTCTGCAACATGAAGACTTCAGGAAAAAGACTGCGTGGATGGTTGCACAAATAATATGAATGTACTTAATACCACTGAACAGTACCCTTAAAAATAGCTAACATGATAATTTTTAGGTTATGTGCATTATACCAAAATTTTTAAAAATTGAAAGAAAAATAAAAGGTAGCCCAAAGAAAACAACCCCGTATTATGCACAGAGGCATGAAGAATGATAGCTGACTTCTCACTGTAAACAATGCTGGACAAACAATAGTGAGACATCTTTTAAAAAGTTAAAGAAAAATACTGTCAACCCAGAATTCTATATCTAGTGAAAACAGCATCTATAAATCAAGGCAGATTAAAGACTTCTTCACACATACAAAAGCTGAAAAAATTCATCACCAGCAAAGCTGCACTACAAGAAATTCTAAAGAAGTCCATCATTCAGAGGGAAATGTACCACTAGAAATCGGGAACTCCACAGGAAAATAAAGAGCACTGGAAATAGTAAACAGAATGTACAGTACTTATAAATAAAGTACTTTGATTAATAGAACTAATTTCCTAACACAACATCCCTGTAGAGAAAGTCAATATTATCTTTTCTACAACAAATTGTCCCAAGGCACAAGTTATTTGTCCAGTATTAGTGAGTTTTTAGACAAGTGAAATTAAAATATTCTTGGTTCCAGCCCAGTGTTCTATTACACAAACTTTTGAAGGGCTTGCCTATAAAGACACTCTTGGGATAAAGTATGATAATGGTTAATATATAATTTATCTATATTCCATTGTCTTCACAGAAACTCAAAGTCACTTAGAAGCTTATAAAGCCAATGTTGCTGGCTTTCAGGAAGTATGAAAAACAACATGAGATTTCAATGAATTGGTCAGGCTACCCTAAACTGGTAAAAGAACACTTCTGCCAAGTCTTTCTGAGGAAAATGATTTTATCAAAGCAAAGGTGTTGAAGCAGTAACTGCAAAACAAAGCTTCAGGGTTGGTGCTAAAATAGGAAAAACACTAATATTTAATGCCATTCTATTATAGTCCAAACCTCAGAGGAAATGTGGTTAATAAAAATAAAACCTCCCTCCGTAATACCACTGATGCCAAATAGATTACAGAATGGGAAGCCTGCCTACTATCCCTCTGAATACATAATGTTAAAAACAATTCATACATCCAAGAGATTCCTTTAGACCACAAGCAGATCTTATAATCCAGCTTCACAATGAGAGACTACTTGCTACCCAGCAAGATAACTAAATGGTACACAACATAAATCAGGATGTTCCTCTAACAGAATTCTAGGGAAGACTACCTACCGTTGCCCCAATGGGACCACAATTCTTTATTCCGTAAAGACAACAGTAAAATTATGTGATTTCATTATTCACTGATGAATACCATGCCAAGAGAGAGTAGCACTTTAAGCACTATACACCAAATAAGCCATTGGATAACTTTCCCTTTAATATGAAAATAAAATTTATCAAAAGAAATGCACTAGTTAAAACATGCTCAAACAGGGGCGCCTGGGTGGCTTAGTCGGTTAAGCGTCCGACTTTCGCTTAGGTCATGATCTCGCGGTTCGTGGGTTCGAGCCCCGCGTCGGGCTCTGTGCTGACTGCCAGCTCAGAGCCTGGAGCCTGTTTCAGTCTGTGACTCCCTCTCTCTCTGACCCTCCCCTGCTCACGCTGTCTCTCTCTTTCTCTCCTAGAAATAAATAAAACATTAAAAAAAAAATTAAAAAAAAAAAAACATGCTCAAACAGAAACTTACACATTAATGTTCAGAGGAGCATTATTCAGAACAGCCAAAATGTGAAAACAACTCAAATGTCCATCAACTGATAAACGAACAAAATATGGTATGTCCATAAAATGGACTATTCATCCACAAAAAAAAGGAATTAAATACTGAAATATACAACATATTTTTTAAAATACTGTTAAATAAGAGAAGCCAGAAACAAAAGACCATACATTATATAATTCCTCTTAAATGAAATGTACAAAATGGGCAAACCTGTAGGGACAAAAATCAGTTTAGTGATTGCCAGAGGATGGGAAGAGGAACTGCTTAATGAATATAAGGTTTCTTTTTGGGTTAATGAAACTGTTCTGGAATTAGTAGTAGTGGTTGTACAACATTGTGAATGAACTTAAAAGCCTCTGAATTGTACATTTTAAATGGTTAAATGACGAATTCTGTGTTAGATGGTTTCTACCTCAATAGAAAAATGTTTGAGTGTTAGTTGTCTAGTATTTGTATCTTCCACTACTTAAAATGCTGTGTTCATAAAATTCATTCAACAATACCTCTTTAAGTTCAAAATACTGGCATTCTGGAAAAGTAGAGACAATAAATAGATCAATGGTTGCCAGGGACTGGTATCAGGTATACTGAATAGCTGAGGGATAAATGTTTTAGAGCACTGAAACTATTCTATAGGATACTGTAATGGTGAATATAAGAGATCAAAAGTTTGTCAAAACCCATTCTGTGTCACGGCAGAGAATAAGCCTTAACGTGTGCAAATTTTAAAATGATCCTTTAAGAGGTAAAGGGATCCCAGTATAAAATGAATGCAAAATGTGACAAAACAATCTAAATCTATTACAGCGGTGCTTGGGTGGTTCAGTCATTTAAGCATTTAACTCTGGCTCAAGTCATGATCTAGCGGTTGGGAAGTTCGAGTTCCGCATCAGCCTCTGAGCTGTCAGCACTGAGAGCCTGCAGCAGAGACTCTGTGTCTCCCTCTCTGCCCCTACCCTGCTCACACTATGTGTCTCTCTCTCTCAACAATAAATACTAAAAAAAAAAAAATTGAATCTATTATAAATATGAAACAACCTCACAATGCAGGTAGAGGAATAAGGTGCTGACCAAGTAATGCTGGAAATGAGTGGACTAAAGGCAAAACTTAAGACTAAAGGCAAAAGGAACTATCCACAAACACTGTGCTCTAGTTCATAAAGTTGTTTCCCACCAGTACACATATTAACAAAATTCTGGTTTATTACTTATGACAAATACACCACACTAATGTTAATAATAAGGGAAACTGGACAAACAGGAACTCTCTGTACTATTTTCACAATAATGCAGTAAATATAACACTTCTATTTTTAAAAAGCTTGTTTTAATAGTTTTGGTGTATGTCATTTTTGGGGCGGGGGGGGTTGGGTTTTTTTGAGAGAGATAGAAAGTGCAAGCAAGGGAGGGGCAGGAGACAGGAAGACACAGAATCTGAAGTAGGCTCCAGGCTCTGAGCTGTCAGCACAGAACCTGACGCAGGGCTTGAACTCACAAACCGCAAGGTCATGACCTGAGCTGAAGTCAGATGCGTAACTGACTAAGTCACCCAGGCTCCCCAAATTTTGGGATTTTTTTGTTTTTTAATTGAACTACTTGTGATCTGCTGCATGCCTGAGATTTTACTCAGTGCATCAGGACACAAAAGATACACGAAACAAGGTTTTGGCCTTGAAGCAGCTTATTGTCTCACTGTGAGGCAAGAAAAATGCTCATGACAGTGGGTGTTGTATGGAAACCAACCTGACAATAAATTATACAAAAAAAAAAATGTTCATGAAACAAGTATAAATTTTAAGAAAATATTAAATTGAGAAATGGGGTTAAAAGTATATTAGGAATATAGAGAAGGTCTAGAATTATGAAGGCAGACTTCATCATGGAGATAAAAGATGAGTTTATACCTTAAAATGTAATTCAGGGTACCAAAGTAAAACTAAAAAACAGGGGCGCCTGGGTGGCTTAGTCGGTTAAGCGTCCGTCTTTTTCTTTGGTCATGATCTCTCGGTTTGTGGGTTCGAGCCCCGTTTCTGGCTCTGTGCTGACTGCCAGCTCAGAGTCTGGAGCCTGTTTCAGTCTGTGACTCCCTCTCTCTCTGACCCTCCCCTGCTCAAACTGTCTCTCTCTCTCCTAGAAATAAATAAAACATTAAAAAAAAAATTTAAAAAAAAAAAAAACTAAAAAACAATAAATTGGTGTACTCATAAGAACCACCAGAGTAAAGAAGTAAGAAAATACTAAAAGAAATGAAAGACACGAAATTTAGCCCTGAGAAGTGAAGACCTGAATGGGAGACAACAGCAGTGTTCAAATACTTTGAGTCATGTGACAGAAGAGAGTTATATCATACAGCCATTGAACTTACTAGCTGACCTCTGGTAAAATGTGACCAACACTCAAGGACACAGAGAGTGACAGCTGTTTGGTAGAGCCACAACAGGAAATGCCAATTTGGAAAGACAGGAAGCAGGTGGCCAAGTTCTTCTCTGCAACTTTTCAAAGGACAGTGTGCATGTGAGCCCAGTGAAGCAAGAACTTTAAATCTTGCAAACATTTATTGACCACTTACCATGTGCCACGTACTTCCATATATATTATCTCATTTAATATTCACAACACATTTATAAACATTAATATAATAGAGGCTTAATGTAAAAATACAATAAAATAAACTCTGCAAGGAAGCAGAAACACATTAAAATCTGCCACCATCCACCACTCTCTGATAGGGATTTGACAGCTGTTTGGTTTTTTTTTTTAATGTTTTATTTATTTCTGAGAAAGAGACGGCATGAGCAGGGGAGGGTCAGAGAGAGAAGGAGATATAGAATCTGAAACAGGCTCAAGGCTCTGAGCTAGCTGTCAGCACAGAGCCCGACGTGGGGCTCGAACCCATGAACCATGAGATCATGACCTGAGCCGAAGTGGGACGCTCAACCAACTGAGCCACCCAGGTGCCCCTGACAGCTGTTTTAAAAAGCAAAACTATGTGAAGGCCTAGATATCTACATAATTTCCTCTCGTGCCCTCCTTCAGTCACACACAAAAGCTCTCAGTTTGCAAAGTGCATAAGAATTATATATCACTATATACACAAAAACATGTACGATACTTTTAAGCAATTTAAGGGATTTTCAAATATAGTTTCCATTTTAATCTGATTTTTGTTTCAAGCCCTGGCTTTAGAACTGACCCCTGGAAATGAGGTGCAACCCACTGAAAGCTTACTCCACAGTCACTGTAAGGCAGCATCAGGGAAAAAAGGTAGAAAAGGTGAAACCTATTACAACATGAAGAACATTCTAACAATTAGAACTACCAAAAATGGCATAGGCTACCTCAAAGTAATGAAGTTACATTTATCAAAGGTGTCAAACAGAAGCTGAAAAATCACTGAGAACGTTTTAAAAGAGAGCAATTGGGTAGGAAGTTAAGATCTCTTCCAAGTCTTAGATTCTATTATGGGTAGACTTTTAAAACCTGACAGAATAGGGCAACCTAGTTAAAAACAAAATGAAAAAAGTCACAAAGGCAAGAATGACAGTATGTAAAGTTCAATGCCAGGGAACATAGGAGCAGTTCATTTTCACTTGCAGATCTCTGTACTTGCTGTTTTATTTGCCAGTAAAGTTCTTCCATCTTTTAGGCCACAACTGAAATATCTTCTCCTTAGTGAGGTCTCCCCACCACCCCTACCAGTCACCCACTTGTCACATCTTATCTTCTTCATAGCTAATATCAGGAATCAGCAAGCTTTTTCTATAAGGGCCAGACTAGAGCTTACAGGCCAAATACAGTTTGTCCTATGTTTTAATTACAGCCAAAAAAAAAAAAAAAAATCAAAAATAATATTTTGTGACATGGGAAAATTACATGAAATTCAAATTTCAATGTACAAAGGTTTTTTTTTTTTTAAGTTTATTTATTTTGAGAGAGAGAGAGAGAATGTGTGTGCATGGGTGAGGGAGGGGCAGAAAAAAGAGGGAGAGAAAGAATCCCAAGCAGGCTCCACTCTGTCAGCTCAGAATTCTTCTACTCAGGGCTCGGTCCCAGTAACCATGAGATCATGACCAGAGCCAAAATCACTTAGTGGAAAGCAAGGTGCCTGGGTGGCTCAGTCGGTTAAGCGTCTGATATCGGCTCAGGTCATGATCTCATAGTTTGTGGGTTTGGGCCCCATGTCGGGATCTGTGCTGACAGCCAGCTCAGAGCCTGGAGCCTGTTTCAGATTCTGTATCTCCTTCTCTCTCTCTCTGACCCTCCCCTGCACACACTGTCTCTGTCTCTCTCTCTCTCAGAAGTAAATAAAACATTTAAAAAATTTTTAAAAAGAAAAACAAAATCACCAGTGGAAAGCTTAACCGAATGAGGCAACCAGGCTCCACTACCAAGTTTAAATAGGACATAGAAACACTTGTTTATGTACTACCTGTGGCTACTTTACACTAAAACAACAGAGCTGAGTAGCTGCAACCAAACTGTATGGCCCATAAAGCCTAAAACACTTTCTGGTCTTTAACAGAAAAAGTTTGCTAATGGCGGATTTATAGCATTACCTGAAATTATCTTGTCTATTTGCTTGTTATCCTCATTCTCACACAAACAGAAAAAAAGCCCAACAAGGACCTTGTCTATTTTGTTCCCCACCATAGTCTAGTATTTAGAAAAAAACTCCTGGAACAAAATAAGGAGTCAATAAATATTTGATGAATAAATGAGTGATTCATAAATGTCATTGTGAAGAATTTAAACTCAAGCCCTAGCCATAATAGGTTTTATGCATATATGACAGGCATAAACAGCTTAAAGAAATGGTGGTCACCAAGTAGTCCAGGTCATTGGGTTTCTTCATGAAACCGTACAGGTCTTTTTGTGTGCATGCTCATAAGAGTCTCTCAACTACTGGAAGGTGTAACAACATTCTGTCAGCTGACTGCACTTCTGTTTTTCTTAAGATGCAAATACTCTGAAAAATCTAATTTCCTATGTACATGGTACACAACACCCACACTATGCCAAATCTCTATGTTCATAATTACAACAGACTCCATCACGTGCTAATGAAATTTTTAATACCTAAATGTTTCCTATGGTGATCAGCAATCTATCCTGTAAGCAACTGAAAACTCTTCAGAAATTAAAAGGTTACCACCCACAGACCAGAAGCAGCTTTTTAATCTTTCTACACTAGCCAGAGAGTGGGTGTGTGATTTCAAAAAAATTAAAAAATATATATACAGACCAATTCTACTGGTAGAGGGCAAGGTATTGTTAGGTTAAAATCCCACCTAAAAGCACTGTGTGTTACAGGACATTAGTAAAATTACCACCTACTCACAATTCTGGTCTCACTGTTGTAATCTACAAACGGACAGACACTATCTATCTACTCCCTGTAGGAATCTTGTCATTAACATTTTCATAAGGTTCTCTCCTCCAGGCTTTGCAACAATTTCTATACACAGGTACTACTTCAAAGACAAGGATCTGGTGTAACAAAATCACTTCCAAAAATTAAGGTGTTGGTCAGAAGACATAAACATACAAAAGTTTTGTGTAAAGCAGCTACTTGCTTTTTAAGCCCCAGATTTTTTTTTTTTTTGGAATTAACTAGTTTAGGAATTCAGACCTTTCCTAGAGACGTTTATGAGTATGTCAGATTTACAGCAACCATTTTGGATTAGACGGTGTGTTTTTTATCTTCGTTTCTTCTGTGACAGGGTGAAAAGGCAGACTTGCAAAAGCGGTGACTAGAATCTACCAGGACTCGTGTATGGGGTCATCCAAGAAAAGGGAGAAATTCGCCGACAGCTCAAGAGGGCTGCCTCAAGAAACTCTGCTGCGGATTCACCCGGGAGATCCTCACCAGCAACGTTGTTAAGGTGTGAACCAAACCAGCAACTGGACCAACACGACACACACCTTTGCTTAAAATGAACAACAACAGCAGCAACAAAAAAGCAGGAGGTTGCCTATAAACGGACATTTAGGAAGGTGCAACTCCTTTCTCTTCCTACAAGGATTAATAAAAGGCACTCTGGGGCCAAGCCAGCCAGCCTCTTCTCACAACCCACCCTGCAACACCTAGCCTCTCTTTCCCAGTACCGCGCGCGGGCTCCTTCCTCCCCTCAAACGACAAGTTCAAAATCAAAACAAAAGGTGCGAAACTGGTTCCAGGTGGCAATGGCTGGGCCCCAGTGGCCAACTTCTGAGGACGCCAGAACACGCGAGAGCTCACAGGACCCCAGACCCCCAACAGAGTCTACTCCCAAACAGTCCCTCGGGCCGCGCGCGGCCCAACGCCCCACACGCCCCTCCCTCCCCTCGGCCCTGGAAGGGTGGAGGATGGAAAGGGGGACGAAGGGAGGGGGTAGGGAGGGAAGCCCCAGTGTCCAAGTGACAGCGGAACGAGCAGGGAAGGAAAGAGGCCCGGCGGGATGCTGGAGGACGAGTCCTAGGCCCGGAGCTCCAGCCCCGAACGGGGGCGACCGAGGGTCCGAGCCGCACCAGGCCGCGAGCGGGAGGCCAGGCCCGCGTCGGCCGCGCCACTGGGCCACGCTCCCCTCACGACTCCCCACACCCGGGGCGGAAGGGCCGTGAGGGGCCGTGGCCGCCGCCAGCGTCCGGGGCGGGAGCACTCACTCACCGGTGCGGAGGGGAGGAGCAGCCGGCGTCTCCGCCAGCGCCGTGGCTCGAGCTCAGGCGCCGGCTCCTGCCCCTGCGGCCGCCGCGCCGGGTCCATCCCCCCCAACCACCCCCCTCCCGGCCCTCCCCCCGCGCCGCCTCAGCCGCCGCAGCCGCCGCTGCAGCCGCCACAGCCTCCCTCAGCCCCGGCGCGGGAGCGCGAACCGGCGCGAGGGGGCGAGAGCGCGCGCGCCCGCCGCCACCGCCCACAACCTCCGCCCCCAGCTGGCGGCGCAAGCGCGGGGCGGCGACGGGCGCGCGCACGCTGCGGGGGGCGGGGACGGCCCCCGGAAGGCGTGGCCCCGCCCACCCACGCGGTTTCTGGTCTGCAGAGTAGAACCTTGGCAGGTGATCCTGCGCTGCTCGCGCTGCTCTCCTCCCCGCTGCGTTCCTCCCGGCGTAAGGTCCAGAAACCAAGGCCCTCTGGTCTGACCCCTTTTTCTGGCGAGCGAGGGTCCAGAGCTACGCAAACTTGAGCAGACTTCAGCCGCCGTTCTGGAATACACACACCTGTTCTTCCCACCTTGATCGAAAGGCCTTCCTTCCTTCTCCGATCTAGCAGGTTTTCGTCAGCTGCTGGGAAAAAGACGGAGGCTGTTACTATTTACCGTCTGGTAATACCACTGAAGGGACCACAGCAGCCATCAGCCTATCCCTTTATTATTCCATTTTTCTAACTGATTTATTCGTTCATCATTTATGTATTGAAGCTTCCGTGTGGTAGGCCCTGTTCCACTTGCTGGGGGTACACTATGGAAATAAAAGTGTCCCTAGCCACACGAAATTAGGTCTGGTGAAGAAGGACAACGTTAAAGGGAGAATCACAAGACGTTAAAGCTTGTAATTAGTAAGATCTCTTCTGGGACGTACAAGATGTTAAGAAAACCGGGGGGGGGGGGGGCCGGTGGAAATTTAGTCAAGGATATACAGGCTGGAATCCAGAGGCTGACTGGAAAGGAGTTAACAAGGACCGACAGGTGAGAGCTTGGCATGGCCAGAATGGTGTGTTGAAAGACCACTGAGTGTGGAATTGAGTGCGGGAAGAGGTATGCAATAATTGAGGCAAGGGTTTGAGAATCTGGGGACGCCATTGAGGATTTTTCATTATTTCTATTTTTAAACCATCACTTCTGGAGGGGGCTCAGAGTTGGGACAGAGGGCCCAGTTAGAAGGCTGCTGTAACAGTCAAGGCAAGGTAAACTGGTGATGGTAGAGAAGAGCACTTCCTAGGGACAGACAGGGCTTGATGATAGTTCGGATGAAAAGTGAAGGCCAGGGAGGTGGCAAGATTATCTTAGATTTGAGGTTGATGGGGGGATGCGTTTATAGATCTCAGGAGCACTGTAGGAGGCCCCTGAGGAAACTAAAAATGGGTTATAAACATGAAAGCTAAAGCTACAAGTAAATTTCTAGAAGAAAACAAAAAAAAATCTTTAGTGATCTTGAGATAGGCAAAGATTTCTTAGGCCACAAAAAGAAATAGTTCTTAATTTGAACTCCATCCAATTAAAAAATGTTTATTCTTTAAAAGACACCATTAAGAAAATGAAAAGACAAGCGACAGATGGGAGGGAGAATTTGCAATACAATATATCTGACAATAGACTTGTATTCAGAATATATAAAGAACTCTTATAACTGAGTAATAAAAAGGCAATAAACAACCCAATTTAACAATGAGCAAAGGTTTTAGTAAACATTTCACCAAAGGAGAAAAAAATGGCCAATAAGCAACAAAAAGATGCTCAACAACTTTATTCATCCAGGAATTTGCTAATCAAAACCACCAAATCCACCACTACACTCTCCTTAGAATAGCTACAATTAAAGTCTTATGACCCATTAATCCCACTCCTACACATTTCCTTAAATGTACTCAAGGTCCGAATAAAGACAATAACAAAGTCATACTTCCCCCAACATGCTACAACTAACCTGCATACAACTGAAACATATACCTTTCCCCAAAAGAGAATACCTTTCAGCCTTAGGTGATGTTCCCTTTCCATTTTTGACATCCTGTAACTTAATACTGCAACATAGAGTTAGCTACTATCAATACATCTCCGTTGTGTAGTAGCAATTAAATTTCCCCCTTGGTAATTAGGATCAGCCACCCCAGCCAAAACAGGAATGCCCTTCTTAACATTAGTTTCAGGTGTAAAACACAGTGATTTGACAAATCTATATACTATGCTATGCTCACCACAGTGAGCCACCTGTCTCTATACAACACTATTTGAATACCATTGACTATATTCCCTGTGCTGTACCTTTCATCTCTGTGATTTGTTCATTTTATAACTGGAAGCCTGTATCTCCCAGTCACCTCGACTTATTATACCCATTCCCCTACCACCCTTCCCTCTGGCAACCACCAGTTTGTTCTACATATTTATGGATCTCTTTCTTCTTTTGTTTGTTCGTTCATTCATTTTTACTTTTCTAGACGCCACATATAAGTGAAATCATATATTTGTCTTTCCCTGTGTGATTTATTTCACTTAGCATATAAGAAACTTCCTCCTGGGCGGCTCAGTGGGTTTACCGTCTGAATCTAGATTTCAGCTCAGGTCATGATCTCATGGTTTGTAGGTTGGAGCCGTTTGGCTCTGCTCTGACTGCTGACAGAAAGGGATTCTCTTTCTCCCTCTCTCTCTGCCCCTCCTTCTCTCTCTCTCTCTCTCTCTCTCTCTCTGTCTCTCTCTCTCAAAATAAAATAAACATTAAAAACAAAAACAAAAACTCCTCTTTGCCTGTTGATTCAGAGCCATGAGATACCCAAAGTACCCACGGGACAATCTCCATTCCAGTTCAAAAGAATCATTGTTAGCAGCACTACCAACAATAGCCAAATTATGGAAAGAGCCCAACTGTCCATCGACTAATGGGTGGATAAAGAAGATGTGGGCTCTGGAATATTACTCGGCAATCAAAATGAATGAAATCTTGCCATTTGCAACAATGTGGATGAAACTACAGTGTAATAAGCTAAATGAAATAAGTCAGTCAGAGAAAGAAATATATGATCTCACTCATATGTGGAATTTAAGAAAAGAGATGAATATAGGGGGAGGGAAGGAAAAATAAGATAAAAACACAGAGGGAGGCAAACCATAAGAGACTCTTAAATACAGAGAACAAGCTGAGGGCTGCTGGAGGGGTATTGGCCAGGAGGATGGGCTAAATGGGTGATGGGCATTAAGGAGGGCACTTGTCAGGGTGAGCACTGGATGTTTATTACATGTAAGTGATAAATCACTAAATTCTACTCCTGAAACCATTATTACACCATATATTAACTAACTTGGATTTAAATAAAATGCAAACAAAACTATTTTGAAAAGTAAAAAAATAAAAAATTCATTATTGGGTCTTCTGGTGGAAGCCCTCTTCCCTTTGGAACCAAGACCTACAGACCAGCAGAGCTTCTGGCCAATTCTTCTTCAAGACAAAATGAGCAAACAGGTGCCTTGCTTGAAGTTCTGCCAACCATGAGGCTTTTTCTTCACTGTTCTTCAAGACTACCCCAGAGAGGAGCAGTACTATAGCAGTCCATTTTCACCCAGCACCTGCAACCTTTGTACACGAGGCTATAAACCAAGACTATTCTCTCTTTTCCCCAGTCAACTGATCATAGGAAATGCCCCAGTGGATTGTATCTGTGGGCTGAGAGAGAAAAGATAATGTAGCAAGGAGCCAACGATATTTGGGCCACTTCCTCATACAACTTACTCATACCTTCAGTGACCATACCATTTGTGATTGCCATTTATGCACAACTTTATAGTTTGTGAGTCAGAAAGCACCTAGTTCATGATGGGCAGCTCAGATTACCTGGTAACTTGATGGCCCATGGTCAAGCATTCAGTCTGTACTAGGCCTCAGTAGTAAGCCAAAAGCTATTTCTCAAAAGGAGAGTAATTATATGTAGAAGATGGCAGGGTTTTGCTCCAAAATCTTAAAGTTCTGCACTGTAATTCAGGGAGCAGGCCACAGACTGTAATCAGCATTTCTATTAGCCCCTTGCAGAATGAGGCTCTGAGTTTGGTTTTTCAGAAATCTTGGCCCTCAGCGTTTATTTCAAGGTAGATTTAGAAGCTTTCCAGTCATCTATGCATCATTTGAGCTGGGGATTGAAGGCCAGAGCTCATCCTTCTCTTTCCCCACTTTCTTCAGTACAGTTAGGAGCAACCAGCCAATCCCGTTATATTCCTAAATTGACTACACTATCCTAAGGCAGAAAATACATGGCCTTTCTCGACCTCCCTTGCTATAGTTATTTGATTAGGAATACCCAGGGGTGCCTGGGTGACTCAGTCAGTTAAGCGTCGGACTTCCGCTCAGGTCATGATCTCACGGTTCGTGGGTTCGAGCCCCGTGTCAGGCTCTGTGCTGACAGCTCAGAGCCTGGAGCTGCTTCAGATTCTGTGTCTCCCTCTCTCTGCCCCTCCCTGCTCACGCTCTGTCTCTCTCTGTCTCAAAAATAAAAATAAACATTTAAAAAATTAAAAAAAGATACTTTAAAAAAAGGAATACCCAATGCCTCATCATGCCATGGACTACCAGTACCCTCTTTACCCCTGAAAATAGTCATTAGTGTGCCTTTATTTTTTTTTTATTTTTTTTTAAATGTTTTATTTATTTCTAGGAGAGAGAGAGAGAGACAGCGTGAGCAGGGGAGGGTCAGACAGAGAGGGAGTCACAGACTGAAACAGGCTCCAGGCTCTGAGCTGGCAGTCAGCACAGAGCCCGACACGGGGCCCGAACCCACGAACCGCGAGATCATGACCTAAGCGAAAGTCGGACGCTTAACCGACTAAGCCACCCAGGCGCCCCATCATTAGTGTGCCTTTAAATCTAACTAGGTTAGGGACACTTGGGTGTCTCAGTCAGTTGAGTAACCAACTTTTGATTTCAGCTCAGGTCATGATCTCACGGTTCATGAGTTCAAGCCCCACATGGAGCTCTGTGCTGACAGTACAGAGCCTGCTTGGGTTTCTCTCTCTCTCCTCCTCTCTCTCTGCCCCTCCCCTGCTTGCAGTGTCTCTGTTTCTCTCAAATAAATAAATAAATAAACATTTAAATCTAACCAGGTTAGAGAACAATTCAGAAAACTCATTCTTAAGATTCTGTTCATTTAGAACCACTTTCAGTACCAAAATCTGTATCAGTCAGGGTTCAGAAAAGCAGAACAAGTAGAAGACAAGAAATAAGAGATTTATTTAAAGAAATTGATTTATGCAATTGGGGGTGGGGAAGAGGGCTAGTTAAGCAAAACCAAAATTCACAGGGCAGGCTATCAGGAAGGGCCGACTGGAACTTTCAGGCTAAGGCAGAAACTGCTGTCCCAAGACAAATTTCTTCTTCAGGAGAAACTCAACTGTGTTTTTAAGGACTCCCCAATGACTGAATCTGGCCAAACCAGATTATTTGGGATAATCTCCCTTTCTTTCTTTTTTTCTTTTTTTTTAATGTTTTTATTTATTATTGAGAGCAAGAGCATGAGAGAGCATGAGCAGGGGAGGAGCAAAGAGAGATGGTGACACAGAATCTGAAGCAGGCTCCAGGCTCTGAGCTGTCAGCACAGAGCCCGATGTGGGGCTTGAACCCACCAACCATGAGATCATGATCTGAGCCGAGGTCAGACGCCCAACCAACTAAGCCACCCAGGCGCCCCTAATCTCCCTTTCTTAAAGTCAACTGATTAAGGACTTTAATTATTTATACAAAAATGCCTTCATAGCAATACTTAGATTACTGTTGACAAGTGTAAAATAACTGGAGACTATAGGAAAGCCAAGTGGACACTTCAGAGAGACTATCATATAATCAAGAGAAATGAAAACATATGTCCATCCACACCAAGACTTGTACAAGAATATTTATAGCAGCTCTATTCACAGTATCAAAACACTGGAAACAACTCAAATGCCCATCAACAGGTATGTGAATGAACAAATTTGGTAAATCTATATGATGGACTACTACTCACTAGTTAAAAGGAATGAACTACCAATACACCCAGCTATGTGGATGAATCCCAAAGCCATTATACTGAGCAACAGAAGCTGAAGACAAAAGAATACACATTGTATACTTCCATGTAAAATTCTAGAAAATGCAAACTAATCTATAATGATAGCACATCGTTGGTTGCCCAGGTCCAGATATGGTGACAGAGATGAGGGGTAAATGATTACAAAGAAACTTTTGGAGATAATCAGAATAATCTGAATCTTGATTATGGCAGTGGTTTCATGGGTATATACCTATGTCAAAGTTCATCCAGTTGTGTACTACAAATAAGTGCAGTTTGTTGTATGTATAGTATGCCTTAATAAAATTGTGATTAAAAAGAATTCATTAAAGGAGTACCTGATTCTTGATCTCCAGATTGTAAGTTTGAGCCCGAAACATGGAGTATAGACATTGCTTCAAAAATAAAATCTTAGGGACACCTGGATGGCTCAGTAGGTTAAGAATCCAACTTCAGCTCAGGTCATGATCTCGTGGTCTGTGGGTTTGAGCCCCACATCGGGCTCGTGCTCACAGCTCAGAGCCTGGAGCCCGCTTCGGATTCTGTGTCTCCCTCTCTCTCTCTCTCTGCCTCTCCCTCATTCATGCTCTGTCTCTCTCTGTCTCTCAAAAATGAATAAGTGTTCAATGATAATAAATAATAAAATATTTTTAAAAATTCTTTTGATGTAATTCATAGCAGATTAGAAACAGCAGAGCAGAAGATTGGTGAACTAAAAGACACAACCAAAAGTATACAGAAAGGGAAAAGGAGGGAAAACACAGAAAAGAGCATCAGAGATACATGGGACACAGTGAAAAATAGTGCTACAGAATAGAAACTGTATAAAATGGAAAAAATATTGGTGTGCTCCTATTGAAAACATTATACAAATGATTCTGCCTTTGGTGAGGTAATATCTAGCATTCAAACACTTCCCAATTACTTTTAAGAGTGCGGAAATTGGAAAATTATCCATTTGGCAACATTTGGTAATATCATGGAAGAATATTTATGCAAAATCAAATGACACCAACAAAACATGACACATTACTCAGAGGATGAAATATAAAGCCCATTTATTAAAATGTTAGCAGGTATTATAAAAGATATATTTGGGGATAAGGTGAAAAGTGCTAAACTTTAACTCATTATTTTAGATTCAATACCTAATGTATGTATGTAACACAGATAATAATTATGATTCAACTTGTAGATTTCTAAACTCAAATGCTTTCTTGTAAAGATTTTATTTATTTTTAAAATGTTTGTTTATTTTTGGGACAGAGAGGGAGCATGGGGGAGGGGCAGAGAGAGTGGGGAACAGAGTCTAAAGCAGCCTCCATGCTGACAGTAGAGAGCCTGATGCAGGACTAGAACTCATGAACCATTAGATCATGACCCAAGCCAAAGTTGGACGCTTAACCAACTGAGCCACCCAGGCGCTCCTAAAGATTTTATTTTTAAGTAATCTCTACACCCACCATGGGGCTTGAACTCACACCCTGATATCAAGAGTCGCATGTTCCACAAACTGAGCCAGCCAAGCGCCCCCACTTTAAATTTTTCATAAAATACTTACAAAAACTGAACTTGACAAAAATCACTTGAGAAGCCAGAAATATGACAATGGTGCAACTATATGGTGAAAATGTAGCATTGTAATTGTTCTTTGAAAAAAATGATATACCATTATATAGCTTTTTAAAGCATTCTTTAAACTTCATTATGAGCAGTGCAGTCAAACTCTCCTTTAACATTATTGAATTTAAAAGTATCTTCCAAAAAACTGTATGACTGCTTTTCGGTTTCAGTTAAATGTTTGGGTATATTGAAAAACACTGAATATAAATATAAGACCACTGTTAAATAGATGACAGAGAAATTGAGTTGATACTATCATGCCAGTAAAAATTCAGTTACAGTGTGCAATGATCTTTTTTATGATGATATTAACAAAGAACATGGGTTCTAAAATACCAGCTGACGTTCTACTTTCAAATATGTTTGTCTAAATTTATTAACTTAGTCCTGACTTAGTATGATGCTTTAGATAAAATTAATGGTTTAAATAAAATGATACAGAAAATTCAATGTACAAAAAAACAAAATTTTGAATGTATATAATGCTCTCAAAAACCTCAAAGGGATTAAGAAGTTCTACAAAGAAAAACTAAATGAGAATGCTTATAAAAATAGATTATTTTTAAAAACTAGATTTATTGGGGCACCTGGGTGGCTCAGTTAAGCATCCAACTCTGGATTTCAGCTCAGGTCATGATCTTGCAGTTTGCAAGTTCAAGCCCCACATTGGGCTCTGAGCTCTCAATGCAGAGCCTGCTTCAGATCTTCCGTCTCCCTCTTTCTGCCCCTCCCTCTCTGGCGCTTTCTCTCTTTAAAAAAAAAAAAATTAAAAAATGGATTATTAATCGGGTGCCTGGGTAGTTCAGTAGGTTAAGTGTCTGACTTCAGCTCAGGTCATGACCTCAAAGTTCACAGTTTGTGAGTTCAAGCCGCATATCGAGCTCTATGCTGATAGCGCAGAGCCTGGAATCTGCTTGGGATTCTGTGTCTCCCTCTCTCTCTGCCTCTCCCCTGCTCATGCTCTGTCTCTTTCCCTCACTCAAAAATAAATAAAACATTAAAAATACTAGAAATGTCTTTCTCTTTTAAGAAAATAGATAATTGATTTTTACAATAAGTTGCAGAGCCTTTTGACATTGGTTTCAATCTCTTCAACATAGAAAATACTAGAAAAAGGAGATTTCAGTTGCAAATTCCTCAAGCTACCTATGATCCAAACCCAAATTTTAAAATAAATTTCTTTTTTATCCTGCATTTGAAATGCAATGTCATTTTTAAAGTAAAAATGTATGATCCTGAACAAAAATAATGACCTTTTTCAGTCTTTAATCTAAATCCTTACTATTCAAAATGTGGTCCTTGGGGGGCGCCAGGGTGGCTTAGTCGGTTAAGCGCCCGACTTTCGCTTAGGTCACCATCTCGCGGTTCGTGGGTTCGAGCCCCGCGTCGGGCTCTGCGCTGACTGCCAGCTCAGAGCCTGGATCCTGTTTCAGAGTCTGTCTCTCCCTCTCTCTCTGACCCTCCCCTGCTCACGCTGTCTCTCTCTCTCTCTCTCCTAGAAATAAATAAATAAAAACAAAAACAAAAACAAAAACAAAAACAAAATGTGGTCCTTGGACCAGCAGAATCAGCATGACCTGGGAGAGTGTTAAAAATGCAAAATCTTAGGGGCGCCTGGGTGGCTCAGTCGGTTGAACGTCCAGCTTCGGCTCAGGTCATGATCTCATGGTTGGTGGGTTCGAGCCCCGCATCGGGCTCTGTGCTGATAGCCAGCTCAGAGCCTGGAGGCTGTTTCAGATTCTGTCTCTCTCTCTCTCTCTGACCCTCCCCTGCTCTCTCTCTCTCTCTCTCAGAAATAAATAAAAAACATAGAAAAATATTTTTTAAAAAGTGCAAAATCTTAGCCCTATTCCAGATCAGTTTAGTTAAAGTCTTTATTTTAGGCAATCTGGCAATCTAGACTAAGCACTGGACTAAGTGACATGTAATTTGACGAATGGCAGTGAGCATGAACTGCAACAGCTATTGAAAATTGACAGTTAAAAGCAATTAATGGGTATTAGTGATAGTATTGGTGGGAAATGAATGCAAAGGAACTGAAAACCTTTAGTTGTTTGGTAAAATTTTGCATAACTTCCATTGAAGTATTGTGGTATCTTTGTAGCAATAACATCACATTTCCAAATATGCCTCCATATATGTCTTTCAGGATGTGTTTAACTCTGCTAATGTGGATAGCCAGTAAAGAACGTATCTTTACAAAATTAAAATTTAGTAAGAACTAGTTACAGTCTAGAGAGACCAAAAAAGGCGGTCACATCTAGTGTCCACTATATGCAAAATATATAAATGAGAGAAGGTAAAGATTTAAATTGTCATAAGAAATTTCATTTCCATGGAAGCAGGCTAAGTAACTGTTATATGGCAAATTATCATACACTATTAACTCTTAATTTCTAATTCTTGTGCTAATTTCTCTTTCTTACCTCAGGACCTTTGCTTGTGCTGTTTTCTGTACCTGGTACATCTTCTCTCAGACTCTGCTGACTTCTCATGTTAAGGCTAAAATGTCATTTCCTTAGAGAGGACTTCTCTGGCCCCACAGACAAGGTCAGCTTCTTCCAACACACCCCAAAAGCATTCTGAACATCCCCTTTATTAGCTCAACATACATGCAATTTCCCCTTGATTACCTGCTTTCCTCTCTGGACTGTGAGCTCCATGATGCAGGGACTTTGTCTCTATTGTTCTGAACCCACTGACCTTTCATGTATCTCTTCAGGTGCTCAATAAATGTTTATTGGATTAGTAAATGAATGAGGGGCAACTCTATTAATATTAAATGAGATATGGCCCTGCCTTATATTTTGTACAACCCTTTACTCTTTTTAGCACATTTATTTCCGTTACCCTAACTTGTGCCTCCAAAACACCCAGATCTGCCTAGTTAGCCTCTCAGCCCTTAAACTGTGTAGGAGGTCTCCTACCCCTTAGATAGGAACTCAGACTGGAGATGGAGTGCGTGCCTTCCCGTTGTAACTCTGCCACTTCAGACCCATGTCTTGGGCAAGTTATATTGCCTCTCTGTGCCCCAGCACCCTTATCTGTACTTAACCCAGTGGGCTACTATGAGCAGGAAGTGAATACACACATGTAAAGCACTTGGAACACTGCCTGGCACCTGACAAATGTTTGTTTGTTTTTTTGGGGTTTTTTGCTATTATTACAGGAGTACTATGAAGATCAAGTGAGTTGGGGCCAATATTACAGATTAGGCATCCTCAATATTGTGTTGAATAAAAAAGCAGCCAGACACAAAAGTCCACATACTGTATGATTCCATTACATGAAGTTCAAGGACAGGCAAAACTACCTAAGATGATAGAGGTGGGTCACAACAGAGGGGTGGGGGGGCCAGCATATTGACTAGGAAGGGGTACATAGCAGTCTTCTTAGATGCTTGTAATGTTCTGTATCTAGATCTGAATGGTGGTTATACAAGTGTCTATGTATGTAGAAATGTATTCCTTTTATTTTTCATTGTTTTGCTTAATGTTTTATTTATTTTTGAGAGACAGAGACAGAGCATGAGCTGGGGAGGGGAAGAGAGAGAGACACATAGAATCCAAAGCAGGTTCCAGGCTCTGAGCTGTCAGCACAGAGCCCAGCACAGGACTTGAACCCACAAACTGTAAGATCATAACTTGAGCCCAAGTGGGACGTTTAACTGACTGGGCCACCCAGGTGCCCCTGTAGAAATGTATTCTTAAGATTTATGCACTTTATGTAATTTATACCTCATTTTAAGATTTAGGCAGAAGTAAGGGATTGTGACCAATCTCCTTTTATCTTGGCCTGGAGGGCTTCCCCTAGCCTCTTCTCTGCCTCCCACCAAGAACCTAAGAGGTGAGACTTGATGAGTTTTAATCCCTTTCCCCTTGTTTCTTTCTTTCTTTTTATTTTTTAAAAGTTTATTTATTTATTGGGTGAGAGAGAGCGCATGAGCAGGGGAGGGGCAGAGAGAGAGAATCCCAAGCAGGCTCTGCACCATTAGCCCAGAGCACAATACGGAGCTTGAACTCACAAACCATGAGTTCATGACCTGAGCTGAAATCAAGAGTCAGACACTCAACTGACCGAGTCTCCCAGGCGCCACTCCCCTTGTTTCTTTCTGTCGACAATAAGCCATATATTCCTTCCACTGACCTGGCCTTAATCCTGAGGGGGGTAGGAGAAGGCCACATTCCAAAAGCCCAGCAGGTAAGGTAAAGATGAGTACAAATGGTCCTATCAATAGTGTGAACTCAGAGCCAGTGGTACCAACTCCCATGGTCCTCATACAATCCAAGCAGAACCAATAATACATGTAGTTCCAGGGGAATCGAGCTCTGACAGCTTTTCTACTGGGGTCTTATGATTCGAATTGCTAGTGGTTGGGATCTCAACCCAAATGAGTTGGTATCTCATTTGGTTGGGAGATCCTAACCAAAATGGTCTATTTTGGTTTCAAATGATTAAAATCCAGAGCAAACAAGCTTCACAAAAATCTCAGCAACTTATTGGAAGGATGCTGGTATGGTTATAGAACACATCCATGGAAAGGGAAGGCCCTCAGGGGTGCCTGAGTGGCTCAGTCGGTTGAGCGTCCTACTTGATTTTAGCTCCAGTTACAATCCCACGGTCATGGGGATGCACAGCCTGCTTGGGATTCTCTCTCTCTCTCTCCCCTCTCTTCCCTTCTCTCCAGCTCACATGCTCTCTCTATATCTAAAATTAAAAAAAAAAAAAGGGAAAGGAAAGGAAAGGAAAGGAAAGGAAAGAAAAGAAAAGGAAAGGAAAGAAAAGAAAAGGAAAGGAAAGAAAAGAAAAGGAAAGGAAAGAAAAGAAAGGGCAGGGCCTCAGAGACACCTGGATCCTAGAGTACTTTCTCTCCTCTATGCCTCTCTTAGCTTTATTCTATCAAACCAGCTTTCTCCTCGTGATGGAGAACATGGCTGCCATCAGTTTCTGAGCCCCACACAACATAACCTCACACTAGAAGGCACAGATCAGCTTACCATAAATCCAGACCAGAAAAATCTCAGGGAAAGATTCTGATTGGCCCATTTTGAGTCCAGTGCCCACCCGTAGACCAATCACATGCGGGCATGAGGGTGGGGCATTGTGACTGGCAAGACCCAATGGAACTGCATGATGGTTAGAAAGTAGAAAGGAACAGGTCTTCCAAGGAAGGTATTGTCCTCAGAAGAAGAAGGGGTGCTGTGCAGGGCAGACAGCACAGTAGGTGTCATAATGGTAGAATAGAAAGGAGCACAACTGAATCCAAGAGGCCAGGCCTGTTTACTTCCTTAATTATGAATAACCTCTCAGTCCCTATTGTGCAGGATCGAGAGATGAGGCCACCAGCTTGATCTACAGATTCAGTGCAATCTCAATCAAAATCCCAAAATAATAAAAAATATTATTTTGTGAATATCAACAAATTAATTCTAGTGTTTATACAGAGAGAGTACAAAAGACTCCCAGAAGAGTCAATGAAATACTTAAGGAGAAGAATAAAATTGGGAGACCGCCACTCTAAAGCTCACTCTAGAGCTATATTAAGCAAGACAGTATGGTATTGGCAAAAGAATGAACCAATAGATCAAAGGGATGGAATAGAAGTCCCAGAAATAGATCCACTAAATATAATCAGTTTATGTTTGACAAGAGAGTGAAGGCAATGCAATGGAGAAAAAAAGAGTCTTTTCAATAAATGGTGCTGGTGCTGGGACAGCTGGACATCCACACGCAAAACAAAGAAAGAAAGAAGGAAAGGGAGAATCTAGATACAGGCTTTACATTCTTCATAGAAATTCACTCAAAATGGAACATAGGCTTAAGTCTAAAACACAAAACTATGTAGTTCTTAAAAGATAACACAGTAGAAAATCTAGGCAGCCTTGGGTATGGTGATGACTTTGTGATACAATGCCAAAAACATGACCCATGTATCTTAGTCCACTTGGGCTGCTATATAGCAAAACACCACAGAAAAAGTAGTTTATAAACAACAGACATTTATTTCTCACAATTCTAGAAGCTGACGTCATGAAGATCATGGTGTTTGCATGGGTGGGCAAGAATCCTTTTCCAGGTTGCAGACTTCTCGTACTCTCACATGGCTGAAGGGGCTAGGGAGTCTCTCTGAAGCCCTCTGAATTATAAGGTACTAATTCCATTAATGATGACTCTACCCTCATGACTTATGCATTTCCCAAAGGCTCCACCTCCTAATGCCATCATCTTCAGGGGTGAGGACCTCAACATTTGAATTAGAGGTGGGGGTGGACCCAAAAACATTCAAACCATAGCACCATGAAAGAAATAAGTGATAAGCTGGACTTAATTAAAATTAAAAACTTCTGATCTGGGAAAGACTCTGTCAAGAGAATGAGAAAGCAAGCCACAGACTAGGAGAAACTGTTTACAAAAGACGTACCCAAAATACACAGAGAGCCCTTAAAATGTAGCAATAAAAAAGCTAACAACCTGATCTTAAAATGAGCAAAAGATCTGGACACCTCACCAAACATGATATACGGATGGCAAATACGCATATGATAAGATACTCCACAACATATGTCATTAGTGAAGTGTAAGTTAAAGCAACAGATACCACTAGACACCTACTAGAAGAGTCAAAATCCAGAACACCAACAATACCGAATATTGGTGATGATATGGAGCAACAGGAACTCTCGTCTGTTGCTAGTGGGAATGCAAAATCGTAGAGCCCCTTTGAAGATGGTTTGGTGGTTGGCAGTTTCTTACAAAACTAAACACATTCTTTCCATACAGTCCAACAATCATGCTCCTTGGCGTTTACCCAAAGGAGTTGAAAACTTATGTCCACCAAAAAACCTACACATGGATATTATGACAACCCTATTCATAATTGTCCAAACTTGGGAGCAGCCAAGATGTCCTTCTCTAAGTGAATGGATAAATAAACTGTGGTCCATCTAGACACAGGATACTATTTAGCACTAAAAAGAAGTGAGCTACCAAACCATGAGAAGATATGGAGAAATTTTAATTGCATATTACTAAGTAAAAGAAGTCAATATAAAAAGGCTATATATTGTATGACTCCAACTATATGGTGTTCTAGAAAAAGTAAAACTTATAGAGATAGTAAAAGGATCAGTGCTTCTTAAGGGTTAGGGGTAGAAAGAGATGAAAAGGCAGAGCACAGAGAATTTTTAGGGCAGTGAAAATACTTTGTATGATACTATCATGGTGGATACATTTTGTTACACGTTTATCAAAACCCAGAGAATATATAATACCAAGACTGAACCATAATGTAAACAGTGGACTTTGGGTGACAATGATATGTCTTATAGGTTTATCAGTTGTAACAAATGTACTACTCTGATTGTCTGGGAGGCTTGGGGTGGGTGGGGGCAGGGAGGATATGGGAACTCTCTGTGATTTCCACTCAATTTTGCTGTGAGTTGAAAACTGCTTTAAAAAATAAAATCCAGGGGCCCCTGGGTGGCTCAGTTGGTTAAGTGTTGGACTTCAGCTCAGGTCATGATCTCACAGTTCGTGAGTTTGAGCCTCACATCAGGCTCCATGCTGATGGTGGAGCCTGCTTGGGATTCTCTCTGTCTCAATCTCTCTCTCTTCCCTCCCCCAAATAAATAAACTTTAAGAAAAATAATAAAATAAAATTTAGGGGCACCTGAGTGGCTCAGTTGGTTAAGGGTCTGACTCTTGACTTTGGTTCAGGTCATGATCTCACAGTTTGTTAGTTCAAGCCCTGAGTCTGGCTCCACACTGACTGTGTGGAAACTGCTTGTGATTCTCTCTCATTCTCTCTCTCTCTCTCTCTCTCCCTCTCTCTTCCCCGCTCAACCTCTCTCTCTCAAAAAGAAACATTAAAAAATAATTTAAAAAATAAAAAATAAAAACTATTTAAAAAATTACATTAGCACAGTGACACATAAGTTATCAGTAAGTGCTAGTTACTGTTACTTTAATATTTAATATGTCCTATCCAGCTCTGACATGTAATGATCCCATGATAGTAAATGGAAGAGCATGATAAGAAAAAAAAAACCTAAAAATTTGGCTCATTCCTCTTCTAAATCATCAGGTTTAAATCCCCAAGAGAAGAGGACACTAGGAAACAGATAAAAAGCATTTGTTAAGTATTTACTATGTGCCAAGTAGGTTTACCTATATTTATATATTTACATATTCTCCACACCATACCCTCCAAGTCTCTCTGCACTTGGACTGTGTGGCTTGAGTACTGGCCCTGCCACTTACAAGATGTGGGTCCTGGGCAAGTTACTTAACCTCTCTGTGCCTCAGTTTCCTCATTTGTTAAAAAAATAAATAAGCAAGTAAGTAAATAAATAGTTTTTCTACCAATCTCACAGAGATGTTGTGTGGATCAAATGAGTCAAGCACATAAAACAATGAATGGCACATAGCAAGTATTTTTGCGTGTGCTAATTGTATTTTAGAGCTGTGGAAACTGAAGCACAGAGAGGTTAGGTCACTTGTCCAGGGTCACACAGCTAGAAAGTGGCAGAATTTATTTATTTTTAAAATGTTTATTTTTGGGGCGCCTGGGTGGCTTAGTCGGTTAAGCGTCCAACTTTCGCTTAGGTCATGATCTCACAGTTCGTGGGTTCGAGCCCCGCATCAGGCTCTGTGCTGACTGCCAGCTCAGAGCCTGGAGCCTGTTTCAGAGTCTGTGACTCCCTCTCTCTCTGACCCTCCCCTGCTCATGCTGTCTCTCTCCTAGAAATAAATAAAACATTTAAAAAAAATAAAATAAAATGTTTATTTTTGAGAGAGAGAGACAGAGCATGAGTGGAGGAGGGAAAGATAGAGAAGGAGACACAGAATCCAATGCAGGCTTCGGGCTCTGAACTGTCAGCACAGTGCCAACACGGGGCTCAAACCCACAAACCGTGAGATCATGACCTGAGCCAAAGTTGGACGCTCAACCGACTGAGCCACCCAGGTGCCCCATAAAGTGGCAGAATTTAAACTCAGGTCTTCTTGGATGACAGCCAAGTGTACAGGCAATGACAAAGGTATTAACTGCTGTGATAAGGGAAGCCTGGAGACCGTGGCAATTCCAAGGAGGCCATGGAGCAGGTCTGGGGCAGGTCTGGAAAACTTCCAGGGGGAGACCGTACTTAAGCCACGGCTTAAAGGATGAGCAGTTTGCCGGGTGCACGGGTGAAGAAGGGGGGAGCGCAGGCATCACGCAGAGCTCAGGTGAGACGGGCTGGGCCGGTGCAAGTGGTTTAGGGTAGACAGGTCACAGAGTGCTAATTGGCCTGTGACAGCAGGTGAAGCTGTTCACAGACCACGGGGGCCAGAAGGAGCCTTCACACCCTCTACATCTCTCCATTTCAGTTGAACCTGCTTTCAGACAAACTTACACTGAGTCCTAGAACAGAAAACAGATGCAAACAGTCCTCTGCTTCAGTGATATGGGGATGGTTTCCCAGAGGCCCCCTCTGTCCTCAGCTTTCCTGCCGCCCTCCCCCACATCTTTGCAGAACTCCCCTAGGGCCACACCCCCCGATTTTACAGATGAAGGAACTGAGGCCCACCAGTCCTGGGAGACGAGAGCCAGAGTTTTGGACTCACGACCCAGGGCTTTTTTTATTAGCGTCATTTGAAGTTTCTCTGCCAGCTAAGAGCTTAGAAGCTTGTTGGGAAGAAGGGGTGGGGGCAGTAGCTGAGCTCAGAAAACCACATGGCTTCCCCTTTCTAGGACTCAGTGTTCCCATCTGTACAGAGGGCAGAGCTGAGAGAGACACTGTCTATCTGTGGATCCTGAGGCATCAGCCCCTCTTAGGGGACCCCTATCCCTGAGCCCAGATCTTAGTCTCTGTCTCTCTAGATCCCGCCCCCAGTCTTGGGGAGGGAGGTGGAGGGAGGTGCCCAAGAATTGCCAGTGAGTGAAGGCCGAGGACAGAGTGCTGAGCAGAGGGACAGGCAGCATGACTGGCAGAGGCTGAAGTGATCTGACCTGGCGGCTCATGGTATTTTTAGGCCTCGGTTCTGCCTCTGGGCTGGAAGCAGATTAGAGAAAAACAAAGCTGGAATGGCCTCTGCTTGGCCCGACAACTCCACCAAAGGGAAGGAAAGACTTTGAGAAAAAGCTAAACAGCCTTTGGTTTATTTTTGTCCCTTCTTTTCTCAGCAGGTGGGACCAAGGCCAGGGCTGGAGGGGATTTGAGGGGCATCGGGAGGCCCCTCACGCTTGCGAATATTTCATTTGGGATCAGGGATTTCTTCCCACCTGCCCTCACAAACTCACGCCTCTGCTTCCATCAGCGCCCTCGGGCTCAGGGCCTTGGATGGCTCCCCAGTCTAGATTTACAGAAGCCTCTGTGACCTCGCCACATAGCCCACACTTAACCTCACACAGCCCCGTGGCCTGACTCAACTCAACAAACATTTACATTCCAGCTGTGCTCTCAGCATTTTCCAATACCAACTTGCTTAATCCTCAAACAGCTCACTTGTACAGAGGAACAAAGTGACGTCACAGAGAGATGGATTGACCCGCCTGTGGCCCTAAGAAGCAGAGGGACCCAAACCCAGGCAGCCTGGCTCCAGAGAGCAAACTCTTGACTGTGAGTTGTGCCACTTCTCCAAAGCCTGGCACCCTTCAGGCTACAGGACACCAGACGCCTCCCCCCTGAGAGTCCCCCAGCCCCTCCATGACCACTAAGGTCACCCACATATCGAGGAAGCCTGCTGACCCCCAGTAATTATTAATAGAGGAATCGCCAGTCCACCGTGCTCCTCAGCCTCTGACCTCCTGCTCCCAGCTGCTCCTCCAGTGGTTCTGGAACCTTCTCACTCGGAGAAACCGGAGTCCAGGCTGACATGCTTACACAATTTTGCTGCAAGCCTGAAGGAGTGGAAGGAAAACTGAAACCCAGTCACCAGATATCTCTGCACTGGTCATGCCCTTGCCCTCGAGAACCCCGCCCCAGCGGGCCCTTCTGGCTGATTCTCTCCTTAACCCTTTGCCTTGTACTTCAGGTGGAGGCCCTCCCATCAGAATCCCTTATCTTTCCAGAGTCTAGGAATCCTCACTTCCCTAGGCCATGCTCCAACTTGAGCAAGCAAACCCAAGGAACAATGCCCAATCTCTTCAGAGATACCTGCTCCCCCAGAACACAGCAATTAACGTGGTTCCTCTGGGGTCATGGTTTCTTCCTTCCAGAAGACGGCTTTTACTCTAAGATAAACGCTTTCCCAAATAGAAGAGCAATCTTTGCCCAAAGGGTAACTCTAGTGCCACCAAAGAAACAGGCTCTGGGCTTTTAAATTGGCATTCCCTGCAGGCCCTGCTGAAAACACAGGTGACAGCTGTAATGACTGAGCAACATACTCATGGGACAGAGTCACAAAAGTTTACTTTGTCTCCCATTACCTCTTTAAAATGGATTCAGGGCTCCTGGGCTGCTCAGTTGGTTAAGCGTCCGACTTCAGCTCAGGTCATGATCTCACAGTTGGGCTCTGTGCTGACAGCTCAGAGCCCGGAGCCTGCTTTGGATTCTGTGTCTCCCTCTCTCTCTGCCCCTCCCTGGCTCGCACTCTGTCTCTCTCTCTCAAAAATAAATAAACATTAAATATATATATATGTTTAAAATGGATTCAGTGGAGAAAGCTCTGGGTGGAAACTGGGACCCTCCATGGTTTTTCTGATAGTTCACTGCCCAGATATTTGCCCAAACATGAAATTGGGTGTTTGTGTGAGAGTGTTGTTGTTGTTGCTGTTGAAATGTTTATTTTTGAGAGAGAGAGAGAGAGCGTGTGCGTGCACAAGAGGGGAAGGGCAGAGAGAGAGAGAGAGAGAGAGAGAGAATGACAATCCCAACCAGGCTCTATACTGTCAGCACAGAGCCGGATGTGGGTCTAGAACTCACAAACTGTGAGATCATGGCCTGAGGCAAAATCAAGAGTCAGACCCTTAACCGACTGAGCCACCCAGGTGCCCCTATGAGAGGGTTTTGGATGAGATTAACATTTTAAATTGGTAGATTTTGAGTAAAGCAGATTGCCCTCTGTAATGTGGTAAGCCTCACCCAATCAGCCGAAGGCTTGAATTGGACAAAAAGACCAGCCATCCCCGAGCAAGAGAAAATTCTCCAGTGGATGGCCTTGGCCTTCGGACTTCATCTGCAACACCAGGGCTTTCTGGTCGTACAGCGGGTGGCCTTCACACTGAAACTGCTGTGTGGGCTCTCCCGGCTCTCTTGCCTGTCAGCCCAGCTTGTGGATACACATACTGGTCTCCTGTAGCTTCTGTTTCTTGGGAGAACGCTGACAAATACAGCAGATTCAAACAAACACACACCAGAAAACAAAACAAAAACAAACAAACAAACAAAAAAACCTCTATGTTCATTGCAGGGTGTTAAACACAGTCTCAGTTCACAAGTTAGAACGTCCAGCCTGGGAAACAGCCAAAGTTCGCAACTTTTCAAAAAGTTACAGAGGGGCCTCTTCTTCTATTAGAAGGTAGATAAATCCTTCTTTCTCTTTTACCCACCTTTAAAGCCTCCTCATCCATCTGGCTCAGGTGGCTTCTAACCCATGGCGGGTGGGGGAGGTATGTGTGTGGAGGGGTGGAGGGTCGAGATTCTGGGGAGCAGGAAAGTCGTGACTCGACTGATACTGCTATGGAATGGGTTCGTGCCAACCTGTGCGTGAAGCGGATCCCTCTCAGGGGGTATGTTCATAGATTCTGGGGACCTTTGAGAACATTCCATTTTACTTTTTTCTTTTTAATGTTTATTTATTTTTGAGAGAGAGAGAGACAGAGAGAGCGTGTGTAAGCAGGGAGAGGCAGAGAGAGGGACAGAGGATCCAAAGCAGGCTCTGCACCAATAGCAGCGAGCCCAATACAGGGCTCGAACTCACAAAGTGAGATCATAATCTGAGCCGAAGTCCAACGCAGTCCGACGCTCAACCACTGAGTCACCCAGACGCCCTTCCATTTTACCTTTTTGATGTGAGCAACACACTTACCTCCTGCTGGCAATTCTCCTCAGCTTCTGTTTTTACTCTTCCCTCCCACAACCTGGGGCACAAGCCACTCTGTCTCTCTGCAGCTGACGCATCACTCCTCCAGGTGTCTACTGGGGCGAGATCAGGCCAGCTCTCCTGAGGCGCCTACATCTGATCTGTGGAGAATCTTCTTGCTTGCTCACTCCTCTGACAGCCTCTGGCGGTGAGGCTTCCAGCTCAGCCATCCCTCTGAGGCTCCTTTCTCTGATCTTTTAGAATGCTAAGATTAGAGACCAGGCCCAGTGCCCTCCATCCTACAAGGAGCCCACACTTAGTTCCCAGAGTCCCCTTGTGACCCATCTCCTGGCCTCCAGTAAGGCACCTCAGTGCTCCCCCTGCGTGGGGTGGGGCTGAGAGTAGGGAGAGGCAAAGTCCTAATTTCTCAAAAGAAGATCTCACAAATTTCTTTAATCTCCAGCAACTAGATAATTAGATCCTCGATGCAGGTAGATCTTTCAGGGTCCTATAATGAGGTTTTGTTTATTTCCTCTGAACGTTTTCATTTTGATCTAGAATGTCTTATTTATCTTGGTAACTCAGGGGAAAGTCGCAATTTAGTAATCTGTTACACGCACCTGCCCACACGCATGCACACCATTACCCGTGTAAGGAGATGGAGAACAGTTGACACACCTGAAGTTTCGGTGGGAAGAGGAGAACTGGCTTGGGGGTAGGATTCGAGGGTTTTGGACTCCTCTCATTTGGTACCTTCCTGTTTCTCCACTCCAAACTTTTACAACTTCCCTTTCTCAGCGCCCTGCCCCCAGCCACCCCTGCACACACTCCCCCGCCACCCCTCCCTTGCCAAACCACTCAGCTCCTAGGTCTGGTCAGAAAAGGCCAGAGGAGGGGCGCCTGGGTGGCTTAGTCGGTTGAGCGTCCGACTTTCGCTTAGGTCATGATCTCGCGGTTCGTGGGTTCGGGCCCCGCGTCGGGCTCTGTGCTGACTGCCAGCTCAGAGCCTGGAGCCTGTTTCAGTCTGTGACTCCCTCTCTCTCTGACCCTCCCCTGCTCACACTGTCTCTCTCTCTCTCCTAGAAATAAATAAAAACATTTAAAAAAAAAAAAAAGAAAAGGCCAGAGGAGCTGTTCTGCATAATAGAGAATCTAAAGGTCAATGGTAGGGGAGGCAGAACAGAAACAAGGGAGATAATGCCCTAAAAGGGTTTCCCTATCACCAGAGCCTGACAAAATTCTTCTAGAACTCCCAGGTTGGGTCCAGCCCCATCCCTGTGAGCAGATGACGAGCCACTCCGTCTCATCCCATCTGTGGGGCAGAGAGCTCTGCGAAGACAGGGACAGCTGGGTCTGTCCTGCCCATCGCTGGGTCCCCCAGAGTGGGAAATAATTGAATGATTGAACAGAGAGCCAGGGCCATGCTCAGGCTCTTGGGTGGGCTGGACAGTGTGCCTAAGACTCCTGTATATGGTTCTGTTCCCTTCCCTTCTTTGTCCTACTATTGTCCACATTACATCTTCCTACATCATAAGCCTGTTATAAGGCTGATCTATCCATCCCGGCCACGAACTCAGGAGACAAATGGGTGAGCCCTGGTGCATTGCTGCAATGGCTGCTCTGCCCTGGGGAGTCCTGAGGGGGCTGGACCAGTTGAGAACCTAGCCCCTGGCTGGGTTTGCCAACACTGTTGCTGAACAAACTCGGATAAACTCATATTAAGGGAAGCCAGTAACTCAAGACATGAGGGTTTGGAAAAGAGAAAAGGAGAAATTTATTTCAAGTGCCAGCAGCTGGGGGAGGTGGCAAGCTCAAGACTTAACAACTGACCTCTGCCCGGCAAGACAGACACCTAGATTTTGATAAGGAGAGGTTGTGGGGTGCGTACGTGTGAGAGAGCAGGCAGAGAGTGCATGATCACAGATGGGGGCCAGGATGTGGTTAGCACATGATCGTGTTTAGCACATGTAAGCACATGATCATGTTTAGCACATGATTGTGGGCTGGGAAAGCAACATGGGAAGGGGGGTTGTGGGCTTCTAGACATTCCGTTGCTATCAGGGCTTTTCTGGTCTGGTGGCTGGAATGTTCCAATCATTGCAAAACATCTTTGTCAAAGTGTCAAGAAAGTGCAATAAGAAATAAGCACACTGGGTTTTAGAGCACGAGTTAGGGATTCTTGTCTACTTCTGGTTTTAACTGTCGGGGTCTTAGATGAGCTAGAGGGCTCGAGACAAGCCCATCAAACAATCTTATAATTGTTGTTTTATGCAACTGTCTTTTAAATTACGTAGAAGGAAAAAAAGAGTTACAAAAAACTTGATGTTATCTTTTCTGTTTACCTACATAGTTACCTTTACTCTATTTCTTCGTATGGGTTTGAGTTACTCCCTAGTGTCCTTTCATTATAGCCTGAAGGACTGTTTCATGTAAATGTTAAGTAACAACTATTATACCCTCCTCCCAGCATCTGGTAACCTCTAACCTACTTTCTGTCTCTATAAGTTTGACTACTCTAGAGAGAGGGGGCAAGATGGCGGAGAAGTAAGGAGCTCCGTACTTGCACTCACGCCCATACATCATATAAGTTTGACTACTCTAGGTACCTTATATAAGTGAAATTCTACAGGGTTTGTCCTTTTGTATCTGGCTCATTTCTCTTAGCATAATGTTACAAGGTTCATCTGTTTTGTAGCATGCATCAGAACGTCATTCCTTCTTATGGCTGAATAATACTTCATTGTAATTGTATACCACATTTTGTTTGTCTATTCATCCATTGATGGACATTTGGATTGTTTCCACCCTTTGACCATCATGAATAGTACTGCAATGAATATTGGCATAGAAGTGACTTCTACCTGATGTACTTCACTTTTGAAGGATAGTTTTGCTGGATATAGAATTCTTGGTCTTTTTCTTTCAGCACATTGAGTATGTCAGCCCACTGCCTTCTGGATTCCATGGTTTCCACATCTGTATGTGTTGGGGGCATGCTTTTAATGTTCCATCATGCAGTTTACACTCCCTTGGCCTCCACTTTCTGCTTAAGCAGAACCTCAAAAGGTCAGTCAGAGATGAGAGATTTTTCTAAGTTTTCTAAGTTCTTTCCTGGGCAACTACACACCCCTGCACATGTGCATAGCCTTCTAGATCCCCAAGAATATGTTGGAGCTTTTCAGAGAGTATGTTGGAGTCCTATACATGGAGGACTTTTCAAAGTCCTCTTTGGGCATCTCATTCCTCAACTTTTCTTTCAAAATTTTTGGTCAATTTCTTTTTGGGTGCATTTGTTATCACTGCCTCAGGCAGCTTCAATGTTAAACTATTGTTGCTGATAGTTTTTGACAAATGCCTCTAGAGAAAAAGCTGTTCACACTGACTTGTGAACAGGTGAGGTCAAATAAAGACAAATTCTGGGAGTGGGGATTCCTAAGGAACTTCCAGATAGGTCAAACAATGACGACTCTCTGGAGTTGGGGCTTTTTAGCGAGCTCCAAACCCTTCTTCCCTTTTCAGTGGCTGATAAGTAACCGGTTTTATGGCAATCATGATTGTAAAACTGTTGGTTTTCAAGGCTATTGCAGAGCTGGAGAGGCAGAATGGAATAGGGTAAGCTAAAATGTCACAAAGCTCACTGTTTTGAGATTCATTTTTTTCTTTTTTTAAAGTAAATGTTCCTTGGATTGTTGTAAGCCTTTGATTAATTTCCAGAGTACTAAAAAGTTAATTGGGGCTATTTTTGCCAGTGTTCTTAATGCTCTTATGATAGATTCTCAGAAGTCTTTACTCCACACTTACATATTTTTTTCCAGTTTATTTATTCACTTTTAGCACAGAAGAGAGAGGGAGGGAGAGAGAGAGAGAGAGACTGTGTGTGTGTGTGTGTGTGTGTGTGTGTCTGTGTGTGTCTGTGTCTGTGTGCGTGCTTGCATAAGCAGGGGAGGGGCAGGGGGAGAGGAAGAGAGAGAATCCCAAGAGACTCCGGGCTCCATCTCAGAACCATCCCATGAACCATGAGACCTAAACCAAAATCCAGAGTCGGAATCTTAACCGACTGAGCCACCCAGGAGCCCCTCCACACTTTTTTTTTTTTTTAATTTATTTCTAGGAGAGAGAGAGACAGCGTGAGCAGGGGAAGGTCAGAGAGAGAGGGAGTCACAGACTCTGAAACAGGCTCCAGGCTCTGAACTGGCAGTCAGCACAGAGCCTGACGCGGGGCTTGAACCCACGAACCGCGAGATCATGACCTAAGCGAAAGTCTGACGCTCAACCGACTAAGCCACCCAGGCGCCCCGCCCCTCCACACTTTTGCAAGTGCTCTCTCTTTCCGCCAAAGACTGAAATTCAAAAATGTTAAATACACAGCCCAAACCAAAGAGTCCATAGATTGCAATGGTCAGTGGGCCATCATATTTGTGGTCTCTGCACCTGAGACCTTAGTGAAAGTAAGCCCTCTAAGAATATTATTTGTGGCACCTGGGTGGCTCAGTTGGTTAGGCTTCCGACTTCAGCTCAGGTCATGATCTCGTGGTTTGCAAGCTCGAGCCCCATGTCAGACTCTTTGCTGACAACTCAGAGCCTGGAGCCTGCTTCAGATTCTGTGTCTCCCTCTCTCTCTCTCTGCCCTCTGCCGCTTGTGCTCTGTCTCTCTCACCCTCAAAAATAAATAAACATTAAAATTTTCTTTAATATTAACTTGAGGGGGCATCAACAATGATTTTATAGAGTGTGGCCTGAAGATTCTCTATGATATTCTGTTTATGATTTTCTCTCTTCCTGTCTCTCCTTACCTATCAGACCACATGCCTGGGCCTTGGCTGGGATCCATGACCACTGTGGCCATTTCCAGGGGTCTGAACTCTGCTCCAACCTCTCGGCCCAGGGTTTATCTCAGGGCCACCAAGATGGGCAATGAAGGGGTTCCTCCCCAAGGAGAACACTGTTCCAAGAGGAGATGCAGCCAGTACAGAGCCTGGCAGAATCCAGGACCCTTTCTTGGATAGATTCTCCTTTGATCAGCAGAGATAACAGAAATGAACACAAAGGAGATGCTTTTGGGGTGCTAATGATTGGCTAGACAACTGGGGTCCTCTCCCTGACTTCTAATGAATCTGTGACTGTATAAATGTTTGACTGTGTGAGCATGAATGTTTGTGCGAATGTCTGTGAGTTTAAGTAAATGAGTATGTGAGCATAGGTTTTTATGTGAAAATACGTGAGTTTGAGTATGAGCATGTGTGAGTGTGTGTACAGATGTCTGTGTGCATATATGACTGTGAAACATGTATGTAAGGGAATGCACTATGGGTGTGTGAATGCATGTGTAAGTGTTGTGAGTATGAATGTGTAAGAGGTGTGTGACTATTTGAGTGTATGTGTAAATGTATGAGTGCAGTTAATTAAATGTATGTGAGTCAGCGTACACAACTATATCAGCAAGTGTGAATGTCTGAGTTTGTGTGTTTAAGTATCTGTGTGATGGCAAAGGAAACAATCCACAAAACTAATAGGCAACCAGTGGAATGGGAAAAGATAGTTGCGAATGACATATCAGATAAAGGGTTAATATCCAAAATCTATAAGGAACTCACCAAACTCCACACCAGAAAAACAAACAACCCAGTAAAGAAATGGGCAGAAGATATGAACAGATACTTCTCCAAAGAGAACATCCAGGTGGCCAACAGACACATGAAACGATGCTCAGCTTTCCTCCTCATCAGGGAAATACAAATCAAAACCACACTGGGATACCACCTCACGCCAGAGTGGCTAAAATGAGCAAATCAGAGAACTCTGGATGCTGGCAAGGATGTGGAGAAATGGGCACCTTCCTACACTGTTGGTGGGAATGTAAACTGGTGCAGCCCCTCTGGAAAACAGTCTGGAGGTTACTCAAAAAATTAACAATAGAACTCCCCTATGACCCAGCAATAGCATTGCTAGGAATTTACCCAAGGGATACAGGAGTGCTGATGCATAGGGGCACATGTACCCCAATGTTCATAGCAGCACTCTCTACAATAGCCAAATCATGGAAAGAGCCTAAGTGTCCATCAATGGATGAATGGATCAAGAAGATGTGGTTTATCTATACTATGGAATACTACATGGCAATGAGATAGAATGAAATCTGGCCATGTGTAGCAACATGGATGGACCTTGAGGGTGTTATGCTGAGCGAAATAAGTCAGGCAGAGAAGGACAGATACCATATGTTTGCATGTATAGGAGGATTAGGAGGAACTTAATGGAGGACAAAGGGGGAGAAGAAGGGGCGAAATGGTGGGGGAGAGGGAGAGAGGCAAACCATGAGACTCTTGAATGCTGAGAACAAACTGAGGACTGATGGGTGTGGGGGGGGAGGGTGGAGATGGACATAGAGGAGAGTACTTGTGGGGATGAGCACTGGGTGTTATATGGAAACCAACTTGACAATAAACTATTTGTAAAAAATATATATATATCCGTGTGAATAAATATGGGTATACAAGTGTGGGAATGGGTGTAAATGCTGGAATGTATTTATATGTGTGTGAGCAGATTTAAATATATCTTAGTGTGGACTGTGCATACGTCCCTAAGTGGGTGAATGGGTTTAAGGGCTGGAGTATGTGGTTGTGCGTGTGGAAAGTATGAGCATATAGACACGTGTCAGCGCATGAGTCTGAATATGCACGTGGATGAGTGCATGTGTGGAGGGTGTCTGCAAGACTGGGGAGGCAAAGGAGTAGTCGATCACAGCTTGGAGAGAAAGCTCTAGTTCTGCCCTGGGGTGTGGAGGGCAGCTGTCTCCATGCAGGGAATGTTAGGTCACGTGCGTCAGAAGTTTGCCTACCCAGTGCCAGCACAGGTTTTGGGCCCAAAGGACCCTGGGCCTCCTGCTCCCTTGTCACACGCACTCCTGAGGGGCAGGCATGGGCTTTCTGGCACTGGTCTTGTCTTCGCCTCACAGCTGAAGAAGCCTGGGGTTTACAGCTTACCTACCTTTGCCCCCATGTTTGCTATCTTGGTAATGAGAGGACATCTTATCGGTACCAATAAACTTTCCCCATTTGCCTCATTGCAAAACCTTTGAGAGAAGAAAGCGGATATCTCTGAAGGCTGCTTTTAAAACCCTGCTTCTTGTAGACTTGCTGAATCACTATGTTGTAGGCCCGAAACTAGTGTAACATTGTGTGTCAACTACGCTTCAATGAAAAAAAGGAAAACAACAAGACCTTACTCCTAGTTGAGGAATTAATAGGGTTTTGCATACATTGCTTCACCCAATCCTCCCACCAGCCATTAGTGGGCCCCGTTCAGATTCAGACAGACCTGACTTATTATTTATTTTAAAAAATTTTTAACGTTTTTTTATTTATTATTGAGAGAGAGAGAGAGATAGTATGTGCATGGGGAGTGGGGGTAGAGAGAGAGGGAGACACAGAATCCAAAGCAGGCTCCAGGCTCTGAGCTGTCAGCACAGAGACCGACGCGGGGCTCGAACTTACAAACCGCGAGATCATGACCTGAGCCGGAGTCGGACGCTTAACCGACGGAGCCGCCCGGGCGCCCCCGGACAGACCTGAATTTAAAGAGCACGACTGGGGTTGCTTAACCGTCGGTTAAGCGTCCGACTTCGGCTCAGGTCATGATCTCACGGTTCATGGGTTCGAGCCTCGCGCCGGGCTCTGTGCTGACAGCTCAGAGCCTGGAGCCTGCTTCGGATTCTGTGTCTCCCTCTCTCTGACCCTCCCCTGCTCATGCTGTGTTTCTCTATCTCTCTCAGAAATAAATAAAAACATTAAAAAACATTTAAAAAGTAAAAACATTTATAAAATAAAAAATAAAAAAATAGAGAGCACTACTGGGAGTGCTCAGCGGCGTGGCTGCGGAAACCTGGAGAGACGTCCCCCTCTCTGCCCTGTGGCTACTTATCTGGAAAGGGTTTCTGCCTTCCTCCTCCAGCAGGTCTTTACCCAAACCTCACCTCCTCACTTAATTCTCTCCCACGGTTAAATTAATCTTTCCATCACATAATCCTGTTTATTTCCTTGACAATAACAATCCATAACTATCTTATTCCTTTATATGTTTGCTGTTTCTCTCTCCGAACGGCTCTGATGCGGGAACTAAGTGTGTTCTCGTCACCCCTGAAGACACGGCATCTAACGCAGTTGGTGGCACAGAACACATCGGTGGGTGCTCAGTGAAGAAATGTTAACCCACAGCGAATGTGCTTACGTATATACCACGGAAGTAAATATCTCTTGGAACCAGCTACCCACTGAGACCTCCCCTTCACAAAGCTCAGGGGTGGCTTGAATTTTCAATCTACTGGTGCTAAGATTCTAAAACTGAACTTTGACACAATTCAGTGATTTGAAAACTCCGAGTCTTGGTCCCTGGTCCACAGTCTACGGAGCCAGCAGGTTCTGGCTATTTCTGGCCCCACAGTGCCACCTACTGGAGACAGATGGATCTGCAGCCTCAGGAACAGCCCTATACCCCCTCAGGTCCCAAACCAGGAATGGGACTGGGGCAGAGGGGACCCCAGCTGATCAGGGATTGATAAAGTGAAGCCGTGTCCATAGAGGACTTTAAAAAACATCCTGGTGGCAAAATATAGAAGAGTCTCTTTTTATTCCTCTACCCACTTTCTTAAAGCATTAAATTCCTTTCTGGGTTTCAATCCTCAGTGTCCAGGGTTGTCCACATTCAACCAGACTCTTCTCCCTCCCTTTAAGCCTGTATCTGCTGAGGCCTTCCCCATCTCAACAATTGCTCAGGAAAAAAACATGGGCATCATTTGGAGAAGTCCTTGACGTCTCTTTCTCCCACTCCGCAAACCCTGTCTGCTTCATCTTTAAAAGATATCTGGAGTCTGACCACTTCACACTATGCTTCCTGGTCTTACTCTGGTCTGAGCAATGTCATCTTTCAACTGGAAAATACTCCTCCCTGACATTTCTCCATAAAAGATACACAAATGGCCAAGAAGAACATGAAAAGATACTCAACATCATTAGTCACGAGGGAAATACAAATCAAAACCACAATGAGACACTGCTTTGCACCCACTAGTGTGGCTATTATCAAATATCAGCTAAAAATAACAACAAAATATGAGTTGGAGAGGATGTAGAAAAATTGGAACCCTCATGCATTGCTGGTGGGAATGTAAAATGGTGCAGCCCCTGTGGAAGACAGGTTGGTGGTTCCTCAAAACATTAAAGAATTATCCTATGATCCAATAATTCCACTTTTGGGTATGTAAATGAAAGAATTGAAAACAGGAAGTCAAAAAGATACTTGCATCAGTCTTTATGGCAGCATTAGGCACAATAGTTGAAAGATAGAAACAACCCAGCACAGGGCACCTGGGTAGCTCAATCAGTGAGCATCCAAATCTTGATTTTGGCTCAGGTCATGATCTCACAGTTTTATGAGTTCAAGCCCCACATCAGGCTTCTCACTGAGCACGGAGCCTACTTGGGATTTTCTCTCTCTCTCAAAATAAATAAATAAACACTGGGGCTCCTGGGTGGCTCAGTCAGTTAGGTGTTGGACTCTTGACTTCGGCTCAGGTCATAATCTCACAGTTGGTGAGTTCGAGCACAATGTGCTCAGGTCATGATCTCATGGTTTGTGAGTTTGAGCCCCTAGCATGGAGCCTGCTTGGGATTCACTCTCTCCCTCTCTCTCTCTGCCCCTCCCCTGTTCACTCTCTGTCTCTCTCAAAACAAATAAACACTTAAAAAAAGATTTTTAGATAAGTAAATATTTAAAAAGAAAAGAGAGAAACAACCCAAATGTCCATCAACAGATGCATGGAGAAAATGTGGACTACAGCCATAAGAAGGAATGAAGTGTGCTCATACATGCTACAGCACAGATGAACCTTAAAAACGTTATACTGAGTAAAACAGGCCAGATACGAAGGGCAAATATTGCATGATTCACTATTATGAAATAACTAAAATAGATAACTTCATAGAGACAAAAAGCAAATTAGACGTTACCAGGAACTAGGGGCAGGGGTTATTGCTTAATGGGTACAGAGTTTTTGTTTGGGATGATGAAAGTTCTGGAAAGAGTGGCGATGGCTACACAACATGGTGAAATGTGCTTAATGCGATTGCACACTTAAAAATGGTTAAAATGTTAACTCTTATGCTATGCTTATCTTAGTACAATTAAAAAGGTGGGGGGACACGGGGAAAAAAGAATCCACGCTGGCATCCTTATTTCTGCTGTCCCTTCACTCCTCTCTGTAGAACGTGCTCCTCATGCAGTACGAGGCGCATCTTGTGAAACCCTAAGACAGGTCACCTCGGGCCTCCGCTCAGCACCTCCCGTGTGCACCCGTCCCCCAGACTCAAAGCCAGAGCCCCCATATGAGCTGGCCCTTGGTCACCTCCTCTCTCACCACCTCATCCCTCCCTCCATGCTGGCCTCCTCACTACTCCTCTAACTTGTGAGGCGTACCCTCCCCCAGGGTCTTTGCACGGCTGTTCCCTCTGCCTGGAACTTTCTTCCTTCCGTATCCTCACCATTTGCTTGCTCAGCTCCTTCAGGCCTTTGTTCGGTGTTCCCTCTTCAGTGGGGCTGTTTCTGACCCCCGTGTGTAAACCTAAGAGCTCATCTCCACCCCGGCAACGCCAGTCCCCAGTTCCCCTCTCTTGCTTTGCTTTTCTCTTGCCACTTTTTTTTTCCTTTAATGTTTATTTATTTATTTTGAGAAGAAGAGAGTACATGCAGATGTGCGAGCAGGGGAGAGGCAGAGAGAGGGAGGGAGAGAGAGAACCCCAAGTAGGCTCTGATGATCCCAGCAGTCTCACAATGGTGAGATCATGACCTGAACATAAATCAAGAGTCAGACGCTCAATCAATTGAGCCACCCAGGCTCCCCTACATAGCATAATTTGCTTATTAGCTTATCGCCTTGTCCCCTCCCACATAATCTGAGCTTTAGGACTCAGGGATCACCATCCATGTGTGATGGTGCTAGTTTACCAGCACTTAGAAGACATTAAGGATTTGTTGAATGCATGAGTGTATGAATGTGTGCCTACTGATCAACACGGGCGGGCTGTGAGGCAACAGAGAGCGGTGGGGCCTGGGGCCCAGTCCTGGGTAATTATCTCCACTTGGTTTTTGTCAACGGGAAAGCACCCCAGCACTGCCTGATTGTCTGGTTATTCAAGGGGAGCTAGAAAACTGGGTTTTTAAAGTGAAATTTCCAACTTTTTAAAATGCTGGGTACTAATTTAGCTTTGAAAACACTGTGTAGATCAAACTATCCCTGTCTGTATGGGCTATGGGCTGCCTGTTTGTGACATCTGAGTGAAGGTGCTCAGATCCCTCTCCCCATCCCTGGCTTCTCTCCTGGGCTCCACACCCATCTATCCAGATGCCTCCTGGGTGCTTCCACCTGGGTGGCCTCCTGGACTTTCAGAATCCTCACTCTGAGCTCATTCTCCCCTTTTCTATAGCATGGTGGATTTTTATATTTGTATCTACCCTTGCGGTGCCCCCCACATCAGGCTGTAGACCATTTTCAGCCTCCCAGAAGGTTCTCCCATATCCCCTCTCAGTCAGTTCTGGCCCCCTCCCCCCAACACTATTCTGTCCTTTATTGCTGTAAATTAGGACTCTTCTGGAATTTTACATGAATGGGATCACACAATACATAGTCCTCTATTTCTGGCTTCTTTTTAAAATATATTTATTTTTGAGAGAGAGAGAGAGAGCAGAGGAGAGGCAGAGAAAGAAGGAGACAGGATTCCAGACAGGGTCTGCGCTGACAGCACAGAGCCCCATGTGGGGCTTGAACTCACGAGCTGTGAGAACACGACCTGAACTGAAGTCAGACACTTAACTGGCTGAGCCCTTGGGCACTCCTGGCTTCTTTTGCTCAGTCTGATTTCAAGCTTCATCCACTCCATTGGATGTATCTGTGGTTCATTCCTTTTATTGTACAGTCTTACCACTGTGCTAATCGATAGCACCTTGTTTACCCATTCACAGGTCGATGGAGGGTGGGCTGCGTCCAGCTTTCAGCAATTATGAAAAAGTCGGCCATAAAGTCTGCTGTGCGAGCCTTTGGGGGTCCTGAGTCCTCATTTCTGTCTGGTGTCTGCCTGCCGTAGGATGAGTGTGGGCTTGCCTTTCATGTAAAATGAAAAGAGGAAAAGTGGCCATGGTGTGTAGTTTGCACCCCTTCTAGCAGCATACGAGGGGCCCGGGAGCTTCACGTTCTTGCCGACCCTTGGCATTTTCAGGCTTTTTGATTTGATGTATTATCTTCACAATCAAGGCTCTCTGTGCTTGGAGACTCTGTCCTCCCTCTGCCTCAGTCCCACTGGTCACCCCGGCCTGCTGGAGTCCCCTGACCTGCTCTTACACCTGTGCCTTGTGCTTTAGAAGGCTCCACGCTGGAACCCACCCTGGCTGCTCCTCTCCCCACGGGGCAGGGAGTTTGCAGGGCCCAGTGGACGTGCCCCTGGTGTACATACCCCATTCCCTTCTAGATCACACCGCGGGTATTCAGGACCCGAGAAGCTCTGTCCCGGTGTTCCTGGGCCTGGGCAGACCGCTCCCCCAGGTCATGCTCCTCAGGGCAGATTGTGCCTCTGGTGTGTGTACCCCTAAAGGTGAAGGATAGCCAAGCATCGGCGTTCACATGTGAGCAGTCCAGGGTGAAGCCAGGGGTTGGGAAGAGAAAGGGGATGAGCAACAAGCCAGGGGCTGACTTTCCCCACGTTGCCGTGTTCTGTATGGAACTTGGAGACGTCCAGGAATCCTAAACCTGGGCCCAGATTTCCAGGTCATGGTGCAGCCAGGGCTGCTGTAACGGAGCACCGCAGACTGAGAGGTTTAAGCAACACAGATTTATTCCCTTGTGGATCTGGAGGCTGGGGGTCTAAGGTTGGCAGAGTTGATTCCTTCCGTGGGGGAAGGGCACATTCCAGGCCTCTCTCTTTGCTTCTGGTAGTTTGTGGCATATCTTTGGTGTGTAGAAGCGTCGCTCCAATCTCTGCCTCCTCTCTACACGGCGTTCTACCTGCATGCATGTGCATGTCTCTGTGTCCAAATTTCCCCTCTTTATAGGGACTCCAGTTATACAGGACGAGGGGCCCACCCCACTCCAGCATGACCTCATCTCCACTAATGACATAGGCAATGATGTCCAAATCAGCTTACTTCCAAATCCGCTCACATTCTGAGGTACCACGGGTTGGGACTGCAACACATGAATTTGGGGAGAGGGACACAATTCAACCCACAACACACTCCCAGCGTAGACACCCCACTACTCACATAGGCTTTGCCCCTCTTTCTCCTCTATTTCCCCACAGCAACCCCCACCCCTCTCTTCACCTGGAAAACTTCTGTTCTTTCTCCAACACTAGGCATCCCTAGGCATCTCCAACACTGAACACCCCCTCCTCCAGGAAGCCTTCTCTGATTCCCTCCTCCCATTTTGGGGGCGGCCAGAGTTTCCTGGGTGGCTCTGCCCCGAAGCCGTGAGCGGCTATGAGCACAAACTGGCTTATTGGGCTCATTGTTAAAACTTGTGAGTAGGAGGGACGCCTGGGTGGCTCAGTTGGTTAAGCGTCTGACTTCAGCTCAGGTCATGATCTCACAGTTCATGGGTTCAAGTCCCATGTAGGGCTCTGTGCTGACAGCTAGCTCAGAGCCTGGAGCTGCTTCAGATTCTGTGTCTCCGTCTCTCGCTGACCTTCCCTGGCTTATGCTCTCTCTCAGAAATAAACAAAAACATTAAAATAAATAAATAAACTTGTGAGTAGGAGAGGAGACTCCAGGGTAGGCTGATTTAGGATTGAGGAGGCTTGAGTATGTGTCTGTTGTGGGGCTGCAAGGAGGAGCCTAAGGAGGGAAGTGCATTGCGGAAGATGATGGTGAGGGGTCAACTGAGGTTCAGGACTGATCCTGGAGAGGAGGAGGGCCTGGCTTCTGGGCTAGAGAACGCAGAGAAGCCGGAGGGTGAAGCTGTAGCGGGAATTTGCTCTGGAGAAAATGGAAGCTGAGGAAGCTCAAAAATGTTGTGCAAACCAACTCAAGCACTGGGTTAGGATCCCAGAGACCTAGTGTTCAGACCTAAAATGCCACTTACCAGCCTTGTGACAAAGCAGCCCCATTCCTCTCTCTGGGCCTCAGTTTCATGGTCTATAAAACGGGAGACGTAGCCCCAGAGATCAAAAACTGGCTGTCGCTTTCCTGGAGAATCTGGCCATTGGACATTTTTTTGTTTGTTTGGTTGGTTGGTTTGCTTTACCTGCATGGTGATATATGAATTTTGAATAAGTTGCCAACCTGCAGAAATCAGGAAATTTCATTTAAAACAAGATTTTTGGTCTCTTTTGAGAAATGAGTCCTTTTTCTTTCGTGGCTGTGACTGGCTGGGCAAAGTTGTGGCCACCCCCTTTAGAGATCTCCTATCCCCATCCGGGCTCAGCCTATGTAGCTCCAAAGGCTGGTCTTAAAAACCCAAGCTTCTATGAGAGGGATACCAGCGGAGGGGGGGGGAAGGTTAGGATTGCCAGATGTAGCAAATAAAAAGCAACGGACGCTGTGTGTGGCCTCCCCAGGTGAGACTGGGCATTTGCTCCTCCCTCTCAGGAGCCTGATTTCAAGGGCAGCAAGTTTAAGTGCAATCGTGATTTTTGCCACCAGGGGGAAGCAGAGCTACAAAGTTGACCTGAGTCGGCCAGGCCCAGGGAGGCCTAGGGATGCTTGGAGCTGAGAAGGGGCAGGAAGCTGAGAGAAGGTGTAGAAGGAGGGGCAGGGGAAAGTGCTTGACCCAGAGAGGGAGAGGTTGTAGCATGTGTGATCAGAGAAAGCATCTGGAAAAGGAGACTCGTGAGCTGGGCCATAAACACAGGCAGTAAAGAAGGACCCTCTAGGAGGGGAGGCATGGCTTGAGCCAAGGCATGGAGGGAAGAATCAGTTTGTAGAGGGGTGTCGACTGGCCTGAGGCAGTATGACAATGACTGAAATTCTGAAATACCTCAAGCTCTTGTTTTATTCACGATTCATGAATATAAGTGACAGAAACCTAATTCAAACTGACTTAAGAAAAAAAATCATTCTCTTACACACCTAAAACGTCCAGGAAAAGGAAACTTTCAGGCATGGCTGCATCTAGGAACTCAAACGATGTCACTGCACATCTGCCTTTCTCGGTGGAGATTCTCTTCCCAGGTAAGCTCCCTTCTCCCGGCGGCAATAATTCCACCAGCTGTCCTGGGGTGACTCCAATTGGCCTGGACTGTGTCATATGCCCATCCAGAGACAAGCTCCTATAACTCTGACTGATGTGGTCTGAGTCACAGGTTGCCTCTGTTATGAGGGGTGGATTCATCCACCCAACCTCTCTGGACTGATACTGGGGGAGGGTGTGGACTTCTCAGATGATGGGACAGTGGGTTCTGCGTAGACAAAAAGAAGACGGCTCTCTGTACCAGGTTCTCGCCTGAGGATGGTGGATCAGAAATTGTGGGGCAGGGACGGTGTGGGGCAGGAGGCGTGGGGCTTCTTTTTGTTGTCTGTTTATGTCTTTGTGTTGCTTACTAAATGTGAAGGTATTAAAGCCATGTCTACAGTTTCCATCTTGGCCCAGACCACCAGTGTGCCTTTTCTAGGGAAGGCACTGAACTCATTCATAGAATACCTTGCTGGTGGCATCTACATGTGTCAGGGGCTGTGCCAAGAGCAAAGGGCATAGCATTGAACAAAAGAGATAAAGTCCTTGCCTTCCCAGAGGTTATAATCTGCTGGGAGAGATAGATAAAAACAAAAAGACAACTAAATATGTAATGAGTCTAGTGATGATTAAATGCCATGAAGAAAACTAAAAAAAGGTAAAGGAAGAGTGATTGGCCTGTGTGTGTGTGTGTGTGTGTGTGTGTGTGTGTGATAGTCCATACAGTATAGTCAGGGAGAAGAACATTTGAACAGAGACCTAAAGGTGGTGAGGAATGAGCCAAGCAGAGATCCAGGAATGAGAATTCCAGGCAAAGAGAATAGCAAGTGCAAAGGCCCTGAGGCAGAAATGAGGTGGTTTTCTCAAGGAACAACAAAAATCCTCCTGGCTCTTAGTGAAGGAGAGAACATGATAGGAGGGCAGGTCAAAGGAGTAGTGGAGACAGAGGCAGGTAGCACAGAGCCTTACAAGCCACTGTAAGGACTTTGGCCATTACTCTGATGTGTGATCTGACTTTAGTTTTAAAAGAACTATCTGGCAGCCAGTCAGAAAATAGATCATTGCGGGGCGCCTGGGTGGCTCCGTCGGTTAAGTGTCCAACTTTGGCTCAGGTCATGATCTCATGGTTCGTGGGTTCAACCCCCGCGTCGGGCTCTGTGCTGACAGCTAGCTCAGAGCCTGCAGCCTGTCTTTGGCTTCTGTGTCTCCCTTTCTCTCTGGTCCTCCCCTGCTCATGCTGTCTCTCTCAAAAATAAATAAAACATTAAAAGAATTCATTAAAAAAAATAGATCATTGGGAGCAAGGGTGGAAACAGGGAGACCAGTGGGAGGCTGGTGCAGTTGACCGGGTGAGAGGACCAGGGTGATGGTGAGGAACAGGATAGGATTCTAAATATATTTTGAAGGATGAGCCAATAGGGTTTGCTGGATTGGTCATTGGGTGTGAGAGAGTAAGGAGCCGAGAATGACCCCAAAGGTTTTTGCCTGAGCAACTGTTAGGATAGTGATGCCTTTTCAGAGACAGAAAGACTAAAGAGGAGTTGCCAGCCAATATTTGAGAACCCACTATGCACCAGGGGTTATGCCTATGCCAAAGCCAACCTTGTCCTGAAACTTGCCAAGGGAGATAGCCAATAACCACCGAACAAGTAAGTCAGCAAGAAGGTACCAGCTAGAAGGAAAGGGCACACAGAAGATTCGACCAGGTTGGTGGGAGTCTACATGTTACTTGCAGAGCGACCAGAAATCACAGGAAGGTGTCACGGAGTGACAGGATCTGTTTTACCCCTTATTAGGCGACTCTGGCGCCTATGGAGAACAGACTGTTGTGGGCAGAGGAGACGGGAGGCAGCTGGGGGTCTGAAGAGGCTCAGAGGGGAGATGATGGCACTCACCCGGGAGAGCTCCAATACAGCAGTGGGGACAGGAACTAACCGTTACTCTGTGAGAGACCATTTAGGAGCGCGGTGGGTCACAGTGTCTCCAGGGGCTTGGACAGGCCCACTATGCCCGGGACTCTCAGCTCCCCGCCACCACTTGGTGGGTGACTGTCACTTCTGCAAGGGTCCCTGCATCTCCCTTTCATTTCCCCACAGTCAGCTCCATGTCTGGGCTTTTTCCTTTCCTCAGGAGCCACCCCACTCTTGCTCATATCCTGCTGGCCAGGCCCCTCACTTACCAGTGCTTCCTGCCCCTCTGGTTATGACTTTCTGAAGCTTCTCCTGGATGAGCAGAGAGGGGCTCCCACCCTCGCCACGTCCTACAGCCCCTTGTCTGCTTTATGGCTCTCCATCCTCAAAAACCACCAGGCCATCTCTATCCTTCTCCCTAAATCTCAGAGTCAAATCACACCCCGTGTGTGCACAGTACTTTCCATTTGGCACCATCCATCCTCCCATTTCATAGCCCAGGAAAGTAGGTCCTTCAGGTGAAGACCCATCAGGGCAGCAATCTGGCTTCACCACTTCCTAATTCTGTGACTCTGTGCAAAGCCTGTCACTATTCAGCACCTCAGTTTTCTCAGCTGTGAAATGGGCATAGCAATCATTGTGGCATGTGTGAAGGGCCCAGCATGGTCCTTGGCACATTGAATTTGCTCAGGAGCTGAGAATTCCCTTTCCCATGGTGAGTGACCTGGGCAGGAGTTGCAAACTCATGGCCCTTCAGCTAAAGCCAGACATGGACTTCTTTTATTCGGTTTACATCGTGGCTTCTCTAATCTGAATTTAAATATTTTTAGAAGACAACACAAATATCTGAGAGGGTCAGACACTTCAGTTGTGCGAGTAATGGAAGGACACAAGTATTGTGACTCTGATTGTATTGCTAGCCATCAGCAGGGCCCAGTATCTAGTAGGTGCTCAATGCATGCTCATTGTTCAGGATGAAGATAACAATCGAGCTAGGACCAAGAAGTCTTATTCATGGCAATAAACAGTGTCATGAATGAGAGATTCTTGTGATTGAAAAACCAAGCTGGGTAAGGCGACAGTGAGCAATGGGGCTGCTATTTCAGCTTGGAAGACCTCTCTAAGGTGGTAACATCTGAGCCCAGGCTGTAGTAAACACAGGGGACAAGCCATGAAGCTCTCCAGGGACTGTCTAGCTGGAAGAATAGCAGGTACAATGATACTGAGATGAGAGCAGGGGGATGACGTGCTGGAGAAAAGCCGGTGAGGAACTAGAGGAGTGGAGGACAGAATACCAGAGCTAGATTGTGTGTGTGCTCTAGGGAGCCTGGTAAAGATTTGCCTTTTACTCTGGGGAAAATGGCGAGCCACTGGAAGAAGGCAGAAGAGTCTACTGCTTGGAACCTGCTTCCATCCAGTGGCATGAAAGCCACCAGCATCTCTAGGCTTGCTCTGGCTCAACGGAGCTTCAGGGGAACAAAGGAAATTGTTCTCGACAGTCCAACCCGTAGTCCTGAGGTTGAAGCTCATTGGATGGTCTTGGGTCACGTGCCCGTCCCTGAATCAATCACTATGTGTGTGTGTGGGGGGGGTGCTCTGATTGTCTAGGCCCAGGCTATATGCCCATCGCAGGAGCTAGGAAGTGGGGTCAGGCCTAAGGAAGTATGAGAGCTTAGTGTGGGAGAGCCCCCCCTCGTCCCCCACGGAGAACCAGAGTCACTTTCTAGAGGCAGGGAGTTTCCAGGCATGGGCACCTCTCAAGGCTGGGGTCATAGCGGAGATGGCAATGCCACCAAGCACCTTATCCTGTTCTTTTCAGAGGCCCAGCATTGTGGTTCTCAAAAGCTCTGGCTCTCCAGTGAGACTCCTTGGGTTCAAATCCCAAATCTGCCACTTGCCACTTGGGTGACCTTGAATCATGTCAGATTCCACAAAGCAGAGCCTGTGGGGGAGATTCTGGGGTATATGGTTTATTGGGAATGAGCCTTCGGGAGGAATCTACAAAGGATTGAGGGGGATAGGCTAGGAGAGGAAGAAGTAGGGCAGAGCTGTGGGTGCGATAGTAGTTTAGTTTCATTCTGATCCTGGACTAGGGTGGGAGACGCTCTGAAACATGACTAACACCATGGCATGGAGTGGTCCCACCTTTTGACGAGGGTGTCCCAAACACTCTGTATTGCTTTCTTAGGGCAGCAATAACCCAGTGCCACAACCAGGGTGGCTTAGCAACAGAAGTGCATTGTCTCACAGTTCTGGAGGCCCGAAGTCCAGGAGCAAGGTGTCAGCAGAGCCCTGAGAGTTATGTGTGTGGACAGATCCTTCCTTGCTTCTTCTAGCTTCCGTTGGTAGACAGTAATCCTTGGCCTTCCTTGGCTTGTAGGTGCGTCACTCCATTGTCATGGCCATGTCCCTGCGAATGTTAGTCCCGTGCCTCTTTTCCCCTTCTTATAAGCACACCAGTGGTATCGGATTGAGTACATGTTGTTCACTATGGCCTCATTTGACTGATTACATTCTGCAGTGACCCTATTTCCAAAAAGGTCACATCCAAAGGTACTGAAGTTTAGGACTTTAGCATATCTTTTTTAGGGGACACAGTTCGACCCCGGCAATGGGCCAGGCTTTTGTACTTCTACTTCAGACAATCACTTTTCCAGTGTTGTCTGAGGAGGGGCAGCTGTGTGCTTTAGCAGGGAACACTCACAGCAGCCGGGGGATGGGCGCATCGGCCAGTAAGGGGGACCTGGGTGGAGCACCCACAGCATCTAGGCAGGCAAGTTGTTTGACCTCTCTCTGCCTCAGTTTCTTCATTTGGAAAATAGAAGTTGTGGAGTGCCTACCTTAGGGAGAGGTGGGGATTCAGTGATTCATATTCTTAGAACAGTGCCTGATACATGGTAAGAGCTTTGGAAATGTTAGCTTGTTACAAATGCCATGGGCCTTGGTCCATGGTGACAGGCTCTCTGAGGAGTAGCAAGTTTCATTCTCAGCTCACAGATCAGCCCATACTCATCCTTCCCAACTGATTCCAAAAGCCCCAGAAGAGTTACTTTACTACAAACAAAAATGCGGAATGAGCCCTACAAGGCCCTCCAATGCAGCTCTCCATGATCATTCTGCAGATAGGGAAACTGAGGCCCAACAAAAACCTTACCCAAGTAATATATGGGAGGCAATATGGTGGTAGTTAACAGATTTTGGAATCAGACAGACTTAGGCTTGAATCCCTGCTGAGTGACCTTGGGTCAGTACCTCTGCCTCTCTGGGTCTTAATGTCCTTGTCTCTAAAACAGAACATCATTATAAATAAGGTTGAACAGTAAATGATACTCTCTAAATCCTTATTAAATGTCAGCTGCTGTGTTACGTCAACATCACCATGATACATGGCACGTATGTGGCTATTCTGGAGGGAGGGGGACTTAGCCCAGTCCCCCAGGACACCCTGGCCTGGGAGTTTTCAGCCCCAGCCCCTTCCCCCTGGCTCTGGTCCCGCATGCTGGCTTCGATCTCAGCAGAGGCTCCTGCCCTGCCTGGGCTGTGGGCCCACCAGGAAATCAATACCGGATGGCTGTCATCCCTCCCTAGTGCAGTTGAGCTGCCTAATTGCATGGATGTTGGTACGGCCTCCAAGGCCTCGTTCGTCAGAGCAGTGTGGTTACAGCCGTGCTTGGCTGAGAGGTACATTCATTATGGAGACAGCTTTTATCGGGACTTCCAGAGGGACTGGGGAGTAGGAGTGAAGCAAGCAGGCACGCTTCAGCCCCGGGGTGCAGCAGGCTGCCTGTCCAGGCTGCTGATAATAACAGCCAGCATTCACTTGGGGCTCACTGTGTGTCAGGCATAGTCCTAAGGGCTTTACAAATACCAACTCCCAGCAGCCCTGTAAGGTGAGTACTAGGGGGATCGTCCTGGTTTCCATTTTACAGATGAGGCAACCGAGGCTCAATGTGGTGGGGCCTTGTCCAAGTTCACTCACATCATACATGAGCCAGTTTCTCCAGGGCCTGGGGGTTGAGTCCTTGCTGTGTACGGCCTCTCCGGGATAAGGATGTTGACAAGGAGGATACCAGTTCTAACACTGGCAGGACTCGGGTGTGAGGCTAAGAGGCACTTTACATGCCTACTTTTACTAAGCTCCAACTCGCTGTGATGGGAATGAATAGCCCCATTTTATGAATGGGCCAATTGGGTTGTGGGAGGTGAAGGCACTTGTCCAGTGCCACACAGCTGACCAAGGAAACAGCTGTTTTTCTTTTCTTTTCTCTTCTCTTCTCTTCTCTTCTCTTCTCTTCTCTTCTCTTCTCTTCTTTTCTTTTCTTTTTTCTTTTCAACAGGACATGTCTGGCTCCAAACCGAGGCTCTTAACCAGCTCTCCTCTGCTGTCTCCCACCTGCTTGCTGTGTGGCTTTGGGGAGGTCACTGCCCCTCTCTGGGCCTCAGTGTACTTTTAATCCATCAAGGAGTCTTTTCTGAGTTCCCACATGCCTAGATTGTTGGTGGGGGGTCGGGCAGGTACACAGAGGGAGGGGTGCCATGTCTCTGCTGTCAGGGTGTCAGATACCTGCTTCCGGTGTTCTCCAGTAATTCTCCCACTTAGAACATGATGGTTGGGGAACTTGCTAGCAAGGCTGGTGCAGCCCCAGAAATTATGATTCAGGAAGCCTAGGGAGGGGCCCAGGAAACTGCATTTAAAGAAACCCCCAGGGGATTTCAGGCAGCCACAGGCCATAAGGAACTAGAATTTTGCACTTGGATCTTTTTTTTTTTTAATATTTTTATTTATCTCTAGGAGAGAGAGAGAGAGAGAGACAGCATGAGCAGGGGAGGGTCAGAGAGAGAGGGAGTCACAGACTGAAACAGGCTCCAGGCTCTGAGCTGGCAGTCAGCACAGAGCCCGACGCGGGGCTCGAACCCACGAACTGCGAGATCATGACCTAAACGAAAGTCGGACGCTTAACCGACTAAGCCACCCAGGCGCCCCTGCACTTGGATCTTAATTCAAAAGCCTTACGAAGAGAATTTGTTCTTCATCCAAAGCCTCAAGAAAAGCCTTAGTCATTTACCAAAAAATACAAGCTTTTAGGGGCATCTGGGTGGGTTAGTCGGTTAAGCGTCCAACTTCAGCTCAGGTCATGATCTCACGGTTCGTGGGCTTGAGCCCCTCATCAGGCTCTGTGCTGACAGCTAGCTCAGAGCCTGGAGTCTTCTTCGGATTCTGTGTCTCCCTCTCTCTCTGACCCTCCCCTGCTCGTGCTCTCTTTCTCTCTCTCTCTCTCTCTCTCAGAAATAAATGAAAAAACATTTTTAAAAAATACAAGTTTTTAGAATTGTAAACATAATATGTGTTCACAGTTCTTGTTAAAACAGTCAAACGGTATAGGAGAGTGAATTGATAGTTTTCAGCTTCTCTCCCTCCCTCTCTGCCTCTTGGAGCTGCCCAAAGAAAACTATTCTTCAATTGCTTATTGATCACTCATCTTGAGCCAAACACTGTGTGGGGCATTGGGGACAGCAGGGAAGCACACAGTGACAAAGACCTTGGCAGCTAATGTTTATCAAGTGCTTTTGGTGGCCGGGCGGATCTAGAGATCCTTATGGTGCTAGGGGTGAGATGGAGGGGTGGGGGTGGGGTACTCTGATTATTCCCCTTTCTGGAGCAGGGCCAGGATCCTGCATTTTGGCACGCGCACCTCATATGTCTCTGACCCCTGCTGAATGTGAGAACCATTGTCCCAGCTTTCCTGGGAGATGGGGACATGAAGAGACGGTGGAGGTGGTGGGACTTTGAAGAGCGGCGGAGAGCAGCCCCCCAAGAGGGGGAGAGCCAGGGCAAAGGTGCAGAAGTGGGGTGGGCTCACCCTGCTGGGTTCCTCTCAAGCAGTGCGGCGTAGCCCTGGTCCACCCCCCCACCCCAAGGTTGCTAGCCCCTAAAGAATCTCCCCCTCCTTCCTACGATGTGCAGTTTTCCCAGCCCCCCAGCCTCTGGGTGATCCCAGCTGCTTTTGTTATCTCTTATTAGTCAAATGGAACAGTAATTAAATGTGAGAATAATAGACCCAGAGACAGAAAAAAAATTGTAAAGCGCAAAGGAAAAAAGAATACCCTTCTCAGGGCTCTGCAGTAATTGGAAGCCTTAATTGTGTCACGATAAGGAAGGCTGACACCCTGGTGTTCCCACTCTGCCAGACGACTGAAGGCAGCCAGCAGGCCTCTGGATGTGGGCGTGTGTTGCGGGGGAGGGTCCTAAAGATGTGAGTCGTTAGTACAGGGGGCCAGGAGACACCAGGTCACCTGGGCCACCATGGGGGTCTGTGAGGCCACGGCATGAGGCAGGCCATCGTCCTGAACTAAACCAGACCCTGTGGGAAAAGAAGAAAGTCCAAACTGCCTCCCTCCACTCCATCCTCACCCTCCTGCTGGCTTTGCCTGGCAAGCTCCTATTCATTCCTTCAGGCTCAACCCCAACGCCTCCACCTCTGGGAAGCAGAGATAATCCTTGCATTCCTCAGGCTGTGACAGCACTGTGACAGTTCAGGTTCTGCATGTTCCCGTTACCATGTCTGTTTCCCGCCACCCACAACCCAATGAGCACAGACTCCCACAGACTGGAGTCGTTTGTCCCACCTCAGGGTCCTCAGAATAAGGTGTGGCCCTGAGCAGGTGCTGATGGACATTTATCTGAAGAACAAATGAGTTTTGTCAAATCAACCCCTGGGGTTGGTCAGCTCTGGCTTCAAACCTCTCCTTTCCAATTAAGTCTTGCCCCAGTCAGTACAAAACAAGCAGACTAGAGTTTTTTGAACTTCTTTCTTTTTAATGTTTGTTTATTATTGAAAGATAGAGACAGAGCATGAGCTTGGAAGGGACAGAGAGGGGGAGACACAGAATCAGAAGCAGGCTCCAGGCTCTGAGCTGTCAGCACAGAGCCTGACGTGGGGCTTGAACCACAAGATCAGAACCTAAGCCGAAGTCAGACGCTTTACTGACTGAGCCACCCAGGTGCCCCTGAACTTCTTTAAGTGACATTCAAGGTCCTTTGTGACCTCACCCTAACCTACTTCTTCAGCAAGGCTTTTTGAGTGTGTTCCAGAGAAACCTGCCTCAGAATCACCTGGGGCTGATGTAGATCCACTGGGCCAGCATCTCAGGGAGTCTGAGGAGCCCAGTCTGCAGGAGGAGCCCCCGGGTGACAGGAGGTGGTGACAGGCCGGGGCTGCACTGAGCACAGATGGTGGGCCTCCGTTGGAAATCCAAACAGACACACTTCTCGCCAACCCCGAGGACTGCAGTTTTCTCCTTTGCCAAGGAGTAAAGTTATCTAAATTAAACACAGTGCTCCTAATGAAACAACGGGAGTTATTACATGCTCCACTACCTCCTGGCAAAGCCTCTAATTGACTCAGCTACCCCGGGAAGGCACTGAGTACATCCTATGCGGTCCACCTCCACCCTGCCAGAAGGGAAGGGACTTTGAGGCTGGAAGATAGCTCGGCCGAGAGCCTAACTGCTTCAACTCACCAATGTTCTAAGGCTGGGATTGCCTGCCCTGGGGAGGCTGCGGAGGGGTCAGAGCAGGCCTGTGCACAGAGCCCCTTCCTTAGCCTGCCCTCCAGCCAGCATTGTGCTCACACGCCCCAGGATGGCTTGGCAGGCAGGGCCTTCCCAGCCAGCCCCGGGCTGCAGGCCTGAGCCCCTGTCTGGTTTCACAGCCGGCAAGCTCCTTGACTCTCACACTCCTATACCTTCTGCACTTCTGGTCATCTGTCCCTAGACTGTCCCTCCTCTCATTCCCCCAGCTAGTAAAATCCACCCTATGTCACCTTCTGCATAAGACTTGCCCTAACTATTCCCATACCTCCAGTAGAAGGAGCTTCTCCCTGTCCTGTGCTCTCACAGCAACGTATAATAATCGTATGAATAGAAGCTAACATTCACTAAGCACTTACTATGTGCTGAGCCCTTCGTCTCCTGTCTGGATTCTCACTGCTATAGGTCCCCTGTCCCACTCCATCCAGCCTGGTGAGGGAGTGGAAGGAATGGGGACTTGGGCTCTGAGGGGGCCTCATGGGGTCCCTGGGTGCTCCAGGTTAGAATGAGAAGCAGCACAGAGATCCCCATATTCCAAGAGACACAGATGTGACCCAAGAGGCAAGGGGATCCCACAGTGAGGGTCCAGGGGAGTCTCAGACAGTGTGGACCGATGACCACAGAGCAGGCAGGGGCAGGATGCGTGCAGGGGAGGAAGGGTATGGCTAACGTCATTGTCAAGGTGTTCACAGGGTCTCCCAGCCCACAGGCTCCTATTGCAAGGGGGTGTTAACCCTCCTTTTATGGAGAGGCGGGACTTACTTTTTCCCCTTGAATGTGGCATGTGGCTATTGCACAAGGATGTTCTGTGGCTTCTGAGGCTGTGTCCTAAAAGGTTTGGCTTGGTTTGCTTAGGTCACTTGCTCTTGGAACCCACAACGAGGCTGTGAGGGGAGCTCAGGTGACCTGGAATGTCGACGTGTAGGTGTCCCAGGTCCCAGCCAACTTCAGCTGCTCAGTGAGGGAGGCTTCTAGGTACCTCTAGCCTCAGCCACTGCCTGACTGCAAAGCACAGAAGACCCTGAGTGAGAACCACTTAGCTGAGTGCCATCTACCAGAACCATCCAAGAGAATCATACCAATCTTGGTATCATTTTAAGCCACTGAGTTTTGGGGGCGATTCCTTAGGCAACAATAGAAAACCAACACAGGACCCCAGGAATGGGGTTGCAGGGGTGGGGAGATTTAGTTTCCATCTACTGGTGGAAAGGGAGTTTGAGACAGAAATGAAGTTCTAACCTAGAAAGTCACAGTTTTTATATATTTGGGTTTTAGACTCGAGGTCATACCTTTTTTCCAGCTGTGTGACCTTGGACAAATCACTTATAAGCTTCAGTCCTGATAGAGGAATGGTTGAAGTGTGGAATGGTCGAAGGACTAAAGGAGAGGGGAAGTGGCTGGGCTCACCTGGTATCTGTAGCCCTGCTCTCCCTCAAGACTGGACACAGATGGTGGAGGCCCCTGGCCATCTCCCTCGCTACCTCTCCATTTCCACTCCAGGCTCATGCTGACATCTGGACACTTGTATACAGCTCCTGGGCACACATGTGTTCTGCTTCCCTCTTCCTTTGCTGCTACAGTGAGCTGGGAGCCAAAAGCCAGATGATCAATGGCCAGGCCTGTCTGGATGAGCTCTCTGCTCATTACCAGTGCCTGCCACTTCCACCCCCTCCTCTCTAAGGACAGTTTAGCAGGTGCCTAATTAAGAGCAGGTATGAGACAACCAGAAATCTACTTCTCATCCCTGCCCCCCAGTCTTCCCAGAGCCAGAGTCCTGGCTGCTCAAACTGCCTCCTTTGATAGGGCAGAGCATCGATGAAGATCCAGACCTCCTCCCCCAGGAGGTTTTGAGGCTTCTGGCCAGTCATCTCTTGTGCTGGACATTTAGCCTAAATAGTTACTCTTGGTCCAGATAATAATGACCCATTTACCAAGCACTGGAGTGAGGACCAGGCATTTTTCATGGACACCTCCCTCAATCCCTACCACATCTCCATGGTGGGGAATGCAGTAAGGTCAATTTGATGGAGGAGAAACTGAAGAACAAGTGAATCACTTTACCTGGGTGCTACTTGGGCTGGAATCAGGCCAGTCTGACTCCCAGGGTTCCCTACTTTCAAGGGTGATCAAAATAGCCTCCAATTTCAAGCAGCATCCTGTCTGGTGTTTGACGGAAGAAATGCCGTCGCTCTGATCAAGATACAGGTGAACTGGCTTACTCATTCACTCACTGAGCTCCTGTGAAGCACCTGGCTCTGTTTCGGGTGAAAGGATGGTGCAATACACAAAAAGAAGTCCCTGCCCTTACAGAGTTTACCCTCTAGCGGTGCAGGGAGGTAATGTCCCTTGCTGAGGTCACAAAGCCAGTGAGTAGCCCGTGGGCCCGCCAGAAGCCAAAGGGGTGGTCCTGGGGAAAGGCTCCATCTGATAGCTCAGGGGCAGGCCAGCCAAGGCTTGGAGAACAGAAATTGCTTTGGCAACAGACTGGTCAGCATTCCAGTCTCTCCACCTTGCAACCCTGGGCAAGTCACTCCACCCTGGGCAAGCCTCTGCTACCTTCTGGGTGAATGGGGATGGTGGGGTCCTTGGTGAGACATGAGATCTGGCAGGTGCTAGGTACTGGCTCTTCCTCTCCCCCTTTTAGAGAGTTTCGGCTTCTTCCACTTCCTGCGCATGGGCCACCTTGACTGTGGTCAATCCTAATGAACTTGAAAGAGATCTGGGCACACCTTAGCTTGAGCAGTCTCCTCTGTTTTCTGTACTCTCATCAGTTCGTTCCTGGGCTCCTGAGGTGTGGAGGGACAAGGCTTTGGAGTAAGCAGGCAAATTAATGGTAAAAGGTTACAGCACATAAAGCACAAATTGTAAAAGAAAAGATTGAAAAGATAAGTCTGGCAGTGTATGAGAGTAGATTAGAGGGGTGTGTATCTGTCATATCAGCTCTTGCCACAATAATGCAGCATAACAAACCACCCCCAAACTCAGTGGTTTATAATGATGATAATTTATTTTCTCTCTCTTTTTTTTTTAGAGAGCGAGAGAGAGTGTGCAAGTTGGGAGATGGACAGACGGAGAGAGAGAGAGAGAGAAGGAGAGAATCTCAAGTAGGCTTCACACTTAGTGCAGAGCCCAAAGTGGGGCTCGATCCCAAGACTCTGGGAACATGACCTGAGCTGAGGTCATGGACGGAGCCATCCAGGTGCCCCAGCGATCACTTATCCTTGTCGTCCGCAGTTGGGGTAGCTCTGCTGCATGTGTCTCTCGTCTGTTATCTACCAGCAGTGTGTGAATGGAGGCATGTTCTCATGACAATGGTCGAGGAACTTGAAACTGTCCCACTTCTGCTCTGTTCTATTGGCCAAAGCAAGGCAATGGCCTAGGCCAAAGTCAACAGCCAGGGAAATCCATTCCATCCATGATGAGGCCTTGGCAAGTATGAGGCTACAGGCAGGGGTGAAGAATTGGGACCGGTTTTCAAAATACCACAGGAAGAAGTGGGGAGGTAGGGTGTCCAGTTAAGGGCCTCTGTAGACATCCACGTGAGTGGTGATGATGGCATGGACCAAAGTGGTAGCAGTGAAATGATGAGAAATATGTATTGGATGATGAATGCTCATACACATTGCTGCGGATTGAATGATTTTGTCCCTGTCCAACCCCGCCCCCCATGCCCCGCCAAATTAATATGTGGAAATTCTAACGCCCAGTGTGATGGGTACTATAAGGTGGACCTCTGGGGAGGTGATCAGGGCATTAAATTGGAGCCCTCGTGAATGGGATTGTGCTCTTATAAAAGAGACCCCCACAGAGCTCCCTGCGCCCTTCTACAGTGGGGACACAGAGAGAAGTCTGCAGTCTGGAAGAGCGCCCTCTCCTGACCAGGCTGGCTCCCTGATCTCACGCTTGCAGCCTCTGCAACTGTCAGGAATAAATTTCTGCTGTTTAAAAGCCACCTAGTCTGTGGTATTTTCTTACACCAGCCTGAACGGACTTAGACACACCTTGACCATTAACTTCACTGCTGAGAATTCATGCTAACAACACAATGTAAAACATGAGAACGTTTATTGCAGTATTCCTTATATTCCAACCCCTAAGCACTAGAAACTATTGAAACATGCATGAAATATAACCTCTGATCCCTAGGGCCTGAGAGAGTGTAGGAAAAAGAGACTGGGCTTTGGATTCCAATAGACCTGAGTTCAAATCCCAGCTCTACTGCTTTGGAGATGTGTGACCTGTGGTAAGTCACTTCACCTCTCTGAGCCTCAGTTGTGAATGAAGGAAAGGAAAAGTCATAGTTTTATAGCACAGGACAAAGAGAGGCCACTGGTGTCAGGAACGGCTTCCTAGACAAGTCGATTCAAGCAGGAGAAGGAGGGATATGATTTGCAGGTGCAGAGGGAGAAGGTAGGCACCCTCAATGGAGGGGATGGCATGGCTAAGGCTTGGGGGCAGGGAAACCGTGGCCTGTCTGGGGGAAGTGGGGAAACTGTAGGCTTGGGGCTGAGATACTGAGAAGAGTGGTGGAGGTGAGGTGGGGTGGGGTGAGAGCTGGACCACCAAAGACTCTGAATTCCGGGCTTGGAGGCAGAGTAGTCAGGGGTGAGATCAGTGAGTTGTAACTGTGGCTCCACTTGGCCAGACCCCTGCCTAATGGGCTGTAATCCAACAAGTGCTTGCCCTGGGATAGTCACTTTTGGGCAGCTAGACATTTTTTTGTTTAAAATATAGTCTGCTGTATTGTTAATGGACTTTCCCAACATACATTTGGTGCCCTGTAATTAAACGCCTTACTTGGCACTCAGTGTCATTGTAACATTCAGTCCTCATAGCAGCGATGTGGTAAGAGTTCTGACTTCCATTTTCTAGATGGGGCCACTGAAGCTCAGAGAGACGAGTGAAGAGTCTTGTCTGAGGCCACACAGCTCCCACCTCTGCCAGCAAGAGCTCTTTGCCTTCTCTTAGAGTCCCTCCAAAGGGGTGTGTGTGTGTGTGTGTGTGTGTGTGTGTGTGTTGTGTGTGTGTGTTGTGCCTGTATCCCTGAGGCTGTTACTCTGTATATTGGGGCATATCTGGGGTTTTTGTGAACCCTTCTCTGTGTCTTTGTGTATAAGTGACTCAACATGTATCCCTATTGTGTGTTCCTGTGGGTCTGTGTGTCTTTGTATCTTCGTACAAGTCCCTGTGAGTGTCTGGGTCCCCATGTCTGTCCCTGACTGTGTTTACCTCTATATCTATGACTCTCTGTGTCCCTGTATCCGTGTTGTGTGTTCCTGTATGTGTGTCTCATATCTCTGTATGTTCCCATGTATTGTCTGTGACTTTGGTGTCATGTCTTCTGTGTGTATTTTTCTGTTTCTCTGGTGTATGTGACTCCGCGTGTCTATATGTGTCCCTGTTGAGTGTTCCTGTGTACTTTCCTTCATGTCTCTGTGTGTCCTTGTGTATGTCTGAGTCCCCTTATTAGTCTCCATGTGTGTACATCTGTGTGGGATGAGTGTGTGACATCTTCTCCATCACCTCCCCACGCCCTCCTTCCTTGCTCATTCCGTTCCATCTGAAGAGATGGGGACCCTGGCCTCTGTCTCCAACATGGACCAGCCTGGTTGCTGTGACCTGGCCAAGGCAGCTCAGCACTCAGTCCGCCATCCTAAACCCAAGGTGGAAGCACCAGGGCTTCGTAAAGGGCACCTGAACCCCAAGCCCCCATCATCCCGACAGCCACAGTGAATCCATTTGTGACTTCTCTGCACACAAACTGAAAAATGACCATCAATAATAGTGTGGGGAGGGTTTCTCGCTCTGCATGACACCAGCCAGAATTTATTTAACTTTCTTTTTTTAATTTCTTTTAATTTCCCCACCCACTGGACTTGAGTGGCTCATTAATCATGGACCGCCTCTGGTGTGCAGGCCATCCTCAGTGCTGCAGCACATCCGGCCATGCCCGTCCCTCAGAGCAATCAGCGCCCCAATGTCCTGTACCCACCTTCAGACTGAGTCCTGGAAAGGACCAAGCTTATCCTTCATCAGAACATTGTCACTGCTGCATTCCTCTCTACGTAATGGGACGCCGGCTGTAACTGCAACTGGCTAGGTCTAGATTATGGAAGAGGGGGCTTAAGAGCCTGTTTATGAGAGGGGGTCTTCAAGTTTATTATCAACAGGATGTTCAGAACCCCTTGTGCTGGATCTCTCTGTTTGATCCTCTGGATCCACTCTGTGACCTCCCCCTTCCTGCTCAGGGCCTGGGAGGCCAGCCTTTACCAATGGCTCCCATGGCCCCTGGTCTCCTGTTGGCTTTGGCCAATGGTGAGTCCCAGAGGGAATCAGGAGGTGGAAGAAGAAAGAGGTTGTGGTATTTAATCTCCTGCCCCCAACCCCCACCTGTGGGATCTCTCAGCTGAAGTTTGTAGCTCCTGGAAAGACCCTCTCTGTCCAGTCCCCCTTTTCTTTGGGCCCCATTAGCTGCTGTCTCCTTGCCCCTTTAGGCTTAGAGGTATTGGCAGTTCTTCTCGTACCTTCCCTGGGTACTTCACTATCCCTTGTGCACTCTGCTCATACTTTACAAATAGACCTTTTGTGAAGTTATCCTCAAACTAACTGATGTGAGGATGCTGCCTATTTCCTGGCAGGACTCTGACCATTACATCCCTCCCAGGCCATAAGCAGACACACTTTGTTTTGTTTTGTTTTGTTTTGTTCATTTTTTAAATCTTTATTAATTTTTGAGAGAGAGAGAGACAGACAGACAGAATGTGAGTAGGGGGGGCAGAGAGAGGGAGACACAGAATCTGAAGCAGGCTCAATTCTGTGACACACAGCTCGAACTCACAAGCCGTGAGATCAGGACCTGAGCTGAAGTCAGATGCTCAACTGACTGAGCCACCCAGGTGCTCCTGTTATTTTAAACTAAAACCAAATTAACAATATTTGTTTCTGATGACAAAAGTGTCTGCTGGAGGGAAAGGTCAGAACAATAAGGAGCTGTCATTGACCAAGCACCTACTCTGTTTCAGGCAAGCATGATGCCAGTCAAGTTCCACATTTCCTCACAACACCTCTGGGAGGTGCATTTCACTAGCCCTGCTCTATACAGATGAGGAAGCTGAGGCCCAGAGTGGTGACATTATTTGCACACAGTCACATAGCAAGGTAGGGGTGGGCCTAGGAGTGGAAACCAGGTCTATGAGATTCCAGAGTCCGTTCTGTGGCCCTATTCCCTCCTCAGAAGCCCTTGCTTATCTGAGCATTATTTGTGATTATCCTGAATTGCTCTCTAGCCCCAAAATCAATAAAGGAAAATTCATTTGCTGCAGCTGGCTGGGCCCTCAGAGTAACTGTGGAGATGTGCTTGGTCTCGCCCTTTGGTATGGCCAGACCCAGGATGCTTGTGATGGATGACACTGGCCCACCTCCTGCTATAGCCATAGGCCAGAATTAAGAGCAGCCCTTCCTTGTGATTTCTCCCCTTAGTATCTGTGCCCTAGATCTATGTGCACAAGTGACTCCTGGCCAAGTGCTGGTAAAAGCATCAGAAACGATGAGGGCTAGGGCTAGATGAGTCTGCAGGGAGGGAGCGAGCTCCCTGCATTTGGCCAGCTCCACTCCTCCACTTGTACACGGTGGTCCTACCCACTGAGTGCCTACTCCCTCTTCTCTAGCTTTTCTAATATAACCCATTCTTCAGGGTCCCAATCAGCCCCACTTTACATCTCAAATTTGGTTGGCCATCTCCAGGCCATAGAGACAACTTCCCACATGATACGTCACTGGTGCTATGTGTCTTGACACATAATTGTTCTCTAGTTGTTTATACTGTTTCTGTCCTATCTCTCAGCTACCCTAGGAGCTCCATAGGCAGGAAACCATTTCAATTCTATCTCATTCACTTACTCATTCATAGATTTACTTACTCCTTCCTTCCTTCCATTACCCAAACCACTATTATCCTTAAAAGCTTTCTGGCCTCCCTCTGGCCACATATAGATGAGACCAGGGGAAATGACTCATCTTTTGAAAGTCCAGATCAGTTGTTGTCCAAAGGGCCAGCCTAAGGCCCATGACCCTGACCTTGTGAATGGCCTTGACCTTGCTTTGTTTCTTCAGGCACTCACAAGACTTTGGGTGGTTTCCCTGTAAGAACACTACTTATAGTGGTCAGCCTGGCTGGCTCAGCTGGCAGAGCACATGACTCTTGATCTCAGGGTTGTGAGTTCAAGTCCCATATTGGGTATAGAGAGTGTTTAAAAAATAAAATCTTAAAAAAAAAAGGAACACTATTCAAGTAGAATTGGAGCTCCCCTTGTAAGATGCAGACTAGATCAAAAAGTGGCTGAGTGCTTGGTGAGCCAGCAGGCAAGACCAAGCTGCCTGCACCCTATCCCCTCCTGCATAGCTACATTTTCCACATCTGAGAGGTTGTGTAAGAGGTTGAGTCAAAGACTTGGTCTTTCACTTGGTGACCTTGGGCAAGTTGCCTAACCTTTTGGGTCTCAGCTTTGTCATCTATAAAATGGGAACAATAATAAAGCTTACAGCATTCACTTTTTATGAAGACTTAAGGTAATAATGCTGGAAAACACTTTGCATGAGGATTAGCATGTAGTAACCAATTAGTTGGCTGCAAGTTTTATATTATTACCCTCACATTATAGAAGAGAAAGCTGAGCCCTAGAAATGTTAAGCGATGTACCAACGCCCCTCTGAATTAGTAGCAGAACTGGCACTTGAACACAGGCCTTCAGAGTCTGAGGCAGAGGCTAAGGCCAGGGAATCTGCGTTGGTGCTCTGTGGTCCTTCTTCCCTGCCCTAGCATGAGATAGGACGTGGTCCAGCCCTGGGATACCCCTCTTCTTTGAGTTTTATCTATTAATCATTAGGTTGCAAGTGACAGAAAAGGCTGTCCAAACTGACTTAAACAAAAAAGGAACTTATCCTGTCATGAAAAACCAGTGACTTCCTACCTTCTGTTCCAACTAACTTTATGGTGGCATCATTCACAAGTAGAATCTTCCTGTAAAGTGGCAAAAATGGGCCCCACCAATTCTGGGTTTACATCCCACAACCTCAGCATGAAAAGAACACTTCTTTGTAAATAATTCCAGTAAAAGTCTCAAGTCTGAATCTCATTGGCCTGTTTTGACCATACAGCTGTCCTTGAATTAATTGGCCAGTCCTTGGTCACATGGGTCCCAAGGTGGTGCCAGCCCTGTACAAACCAACAAGTCCAAGGGCAGAGGAGAATGGTTCTCCTTTGTAAACCTAGGGTCCTATCATAAGAAGAAAGGGGACTGGAGGCTGACCAGAAAAAAATAATAGCTGCCTATACAAATAGAAATAAGGAGACTTTCAAGTTTTTTGGTGAGAATTATGCATAATCACATAGGAAATATTTCTAGTATACCTTTCGGCCTCTGCATGGGACTCCTTTTTCTCTTATTGTCCTTGATATCGGTTTGTCCCAACCATATCACCTTACCCTTCCCAGTCATCATTATTCCCCTCCCAACCTCTCCCTCCCTCCTCTTCTCTTTCCTGAAATCAAAGCCAGGATTTGAATCTATGACTCTAGATTTTCCTGAGACCCCAGTACAGAAGAGGAGGCCTCATCAGTCAAGATTGCAAAGAACAGAGCGCAACTTTAGCTAAAGTGGCTGAAAAGGGAGATTTATTGCTCAACAGGAGGACTAAAGGCTCAGGCTCGAGGCTAAAAAGGGGGTCTTACCAGGGTTCAGGCAGCAGAGACTTCCACCATCTTGTTATAGTGCTATTGTGTCTGCTGGCATGAATGCCCCCTGAGTGACTCTGCACCTCTCCACCCAAGAGTCTAAATCCCAGGAGAGGGTTTCCATATGTTGACCCCTTGCCCTGGGAATGGGGCAGTGGGGCTGAAATCCTCTCAGGGCTGTACTGGATGGGGATAAGGCAATTCCCCAGAAGGAAAGAAGTGTCCTTCTGCTTACTGGAAATCAAAGGATGGATACAGTGGCCAAAGCGCACTGGAGTCCACTCTAGACTCACAAGTGGGTTCTCATGGGGCCATGAAAAGGAATACTTGGACTTTCAGGAGGGAGATGGGCATCTTGTTGGGCCAAACTGAAGGTCTCAAGCAGGACCCACCAGGCACCTCCTCCTCCACTTGTTGCCACCCTGACTCATGGCCCAGTATTAATAGCAGATTAATACCTCTCCTCAACTTGAAGCATTTGGGGTGTAGACTCCATGTATTCTGAAGACAAGCTGTAATTAGCCTGGAACATTGAGATAGAGTCTGCTTATGGCTGACAGCAAGATAAATATACCTAAATGACCAAGGTGATTTAGAGTTGGTTTTCATTTTTCTCTTGTAATAAGAGAAGCGATGGCAGAAGTGGGGGCTTGTTATCTCTGGTGGGCCTGATGGATGACGAGGTGTCTGATCCTCTAGCGACTGTGGCTCATAGGCGTCAAGCCATCTATCACCCGCCCCCACCCCGGCCCACCCGAAGCACTCCCATCCTCATCAGAATTAGCATACATCCTCCTGAGATGATCCTGAGATAAGCTTGACTTTATTTCAAAAGTCAGAGTCTCTCTCTTTATTACGGGCTTTAAGACATCAGATTCTGGATTGAAGGATGGTTTTAGGTATTTATTCCTATCCTTTATATTAAAAAAAAAAAAAAGTCCCTTTAACTTAGTGAGAAGATGTAATCAAAACATCAAAGGTAATTTTGCAAAAGGAAAAAAAGTCTCCATGTTCATCACCATCCTAACATATTAGCTATTTTCATTTGGGTATACTCCCTCCCAGCAGGGTAGAGTAGAAACAGTTTTAGTGTATAACACAGACCTGAGTTCAAATCCAAGTTCCTGGCTGTGTGACTTCGAACAAGTCACTTTGCTTCTCTGAGCCTTGGCTTTTCTAACGGACAGAGTAATTCTGATCTCATAGAGCTGTGTGAATTAAACAAGAAAATGTATTCAGGGCACCCAGGAGTTGGTTCCCATTCTCTCACTTTTTAAAAAATGTTTATGTACTTATTTTTAGAGAGAGAAAGAGTGCACACACATGAGCTGGGGAGGGGCAGAGAGAGAATGAGAGAGAATCCCAAGCTGGCTCCACACTGTCAATGCAGAGCCTGAAGTGGGGGTTGATCCCACAAACCGTGAGATCATGACCTGAGCTGAAATCAAGAGTGGGAAGCTCAACTGACTGAGCCCCCAGGTGCCCTCCCAACCTCTCAGTTCTTATCTGCTGTCCCTCTCCAGTATTTACCTTCTCCTCAGCACCTTCCTTGCACCAAGCAATGTGGGAGATGAACACAGACTCCATCCTCATGGAGATTCCTTCTCTTATATTAACACATGCAAATTTACCACACTAGCTAGCAGAGAGCAGAGAATGCAAGAGCAAACAGGTAAGTATTGAAGGCGGTAGTGAGGATGTCCTATTCATGGGTACAACATTTGATCTCGAGCCATGTTCCGTCAGCAGATGGGGTCAGTTGTGACCAACTGGGCCCTGGGATGACCACCAGGCCCTGCCCCAAACTAAGCCATGAATATATGTGCCACATATGTGCACACTGATGGGTACACCTAGGCACAAACACACATGCCATGTGCACACCAGACATGGACCTGCACACGTTCATACACACATGTACACCCATCCACACAAGGCAAATTTGTACACAAATCTGTGTGCAGCATACACAGAACACCCATGTGTATACACAAGGCCAAAGTATCCATGAATGTGTGTACTCCATGTAGCCATGGGCCATCTACATGTACACACATACTTACAAGGGGCATGTGTGGTAGATGCAAAGACATGTGCACAGCCAGGGGCCCCCAAACGTACGTGCACGTGTTCTGTGTCAGCCCAATGCATCAGACAGCACCCCTCAGAAATCCCTCCTGTGCCACCGGCCCCTGGCCCCCGGCCAGCCCTGGGGGTTGGCAGTGTCCCTGCAGCGCTCCCCTGCCTTCCCCGAGCACGAGCTCCACTCAGCAAACTCCAGCTGGGCAGAAAATGGCTCTTTGGAAATAATCTAGACCATGCAGACCTGCCATTGGTCTCTTGGCAGGGACATAAGACCCCATAGGGGGCACAGGGCCCTGGGTTGGTGCGGCCTCAAGGCTTCTGCTTGTCAGCCTAGACTGGAAGCATGGAAGCCTGACCTGGCCCTGAGCCCAGACAGGCAGACTCTGCCTGGTGCCTTACAGCGAGCAGTCAGCCTCAACAGTCCCTGGAGGTTATTCAACTCTGGACCGTGCTGTTTTGGTGGGGTGTGGGGGAGAAGAGTCTCTGCTCAAGAAGGGTAGAGGAAGCAGGTCCTCAAACAACTTGAGCTCATCTGCTGCCGATTCTGCTTGTCCCGACTTTCTCCATCCTTCAGGGCCTGACTTCTGCCCTCTGGCTCCAGGAAGCTTTCTCTGATTGCTCTGGCCTTTGGGTCTCTCCTTGTGCACCTCCAAGACTGCTCCTCACGTTGTCTGCTCTTTCTTTGGTAAACATGCTGACTACCTTGTGTGTGGGGATGGAGCGAGGCTGCCCTTGAGCCCTCTCAGCTTGAAAGACAGGGCCAGGCAGCCTGTGTTCATTCACTCTGGGCTGAATGCATTCACTCGTGTAGTCATTAATTAAAAAATCCTTTACTGAGTGCTAGCTATGTGCCAGGACCTTGAAAAATAGCAGGGAACAAGACGCTGTTGCATAAGAGAGTGTGATGGGTACCGATTTCAGCCAGGGTGGTCAGAGAAAGCCTCTGGCATGCCCTTTCACCCAATGTCAGTCTAAGACTCACATAATACGCCATCCCTGACCCCACAGGCTGGCTCTGTTCACACCCGAAGGCTTTTCGAGCACATGGTATGCTGTAAATCACTGATGTGGACACATTCTTCTCCCTTCCCAGATGGCTAACATCCTCAGCATGATGTTCCCATCTGGACCCTCTCAGTGATTCTAACACTCAACATAGGACCTTCCCAGTCTCATGTTTATGTTCATTTAAGTTTATTAAGTTAACAAAAGGACAGACGAATGAATGCCTAGATGAATGGGCATTTGCTGTAGGCTCTAAAGACTGAGTAAGTGGCCCACTAGCTACAGGTGGCATTCGCTGGGTGATGTTGCGGGCAGGGCGGGACATGGAGTAAGGAAGGGGAGGGCTGGCCAGAGAGAAGCCTACATTGTGCCCAGATGATAAAGCGCCTGGAATGCCAGGCTAAGGACATGATTCTACAAGCCGCAGGGAGCCACGCAAGGTTCACCTGCAACTGTATCCCTTGGAACCTACCACTTGGCCCACATGGCTCAGTGAATGTGTATGGAATTGAAGGGTCCTGGATGGAACAGGCTGAATTAGCGCTTCTTTGCTACCAGCTGGGCAGTGACCAAGGGAGTTCTAAATGCCAGCAGAGTAGCCAGCTCCCAGGAGTCCTCTTGGTACCCAAAGGGCGTTTTTCCTGTGCCCTTTCAGGGTGTCTGAAATCCCTGCATTAGAGAGCCATTTATTAGGACTTGATATTATTTTGTGGGGGGGTGGGGGAGGCTCCCTCGAGTTTCCAGAAAAGACGACAGTCTCCTAAAGGCAACTTATTGTCTACAGGACCAGAACAAGGCCTTGAGGGTGGAGATGGGACTTGGAGTGTAAGGTAGAACCCAGTGTGCTAGTTAGAATTTGGCCACTTCCAGTATCTTTTCTTTTCTTTTTTTTAATGTTTATTTATTTTTGAGAGAGAAAGAATGAGTGGGGGAGGGGCAGAGAGAGGGGGACAGAGGATCCAAAGCAGGCTCCGTGCTGACAGCACAGAGCCCAATGTGGGCCTTGAACCTACAAACCATGAGGTCATGACCTGAGTTGAAGTCCATCGCCTCACTGACTAAGCCACCCGGGCACCCCCACTTCCAGTTTCTTTAGAGAAAACCTGGACCCAGACACTGTGAAGGAAAGATGGGCTAGGGCACTGGTCTTGAGGCTGTTGCTGGTTCACTGAGGGACTCAGGCAACCCTCTCCCCTGTTTGAGTCTTGGTTTCCTCATCTGTGCAATGGGGACATAGGAGACCTGTGTTGTTTTATGTGCTTGTCATTTAGCTCCTCTTCTTCTAGTGGGTGAACCCCAGTATGCCTTTGGAGGACCCCCTAAATCCATGTTGTTCAGATGGGCTGACCTGTTGACCAATTGGAATCATAGTGGTCTGTTCAGGAACAGTCATTTGACCCACCCTGGGCCAATGGGAACTAACCCTGAGACTTTTGGCAATGAGAAGGGCTCTTTTGCTTTTAGGGTAACTCAGCTGGGACAGTGTGATCCCAGGAATGCCTATGATTCCTTCTCCACCTTTGAGGACAGTCAGCCTGAGAATGGAGCCACCCAGAGGAAAGTGAAGATTACAAATGGAGAAAAGGGACAAATTCCAAGTGACCTCATTTGAGCCTCTGGATCCTGCCATACCTGAAGGTAGCCCCAGGTCTTTATGTTATTGGTCACATGCACATGTATATCTGACTTGTATCTTGCTTAAGCCAGTTTGGGTTGTGTTTTCTCTTGCCTGCAGGGGAGAATCACCCAGAGAGAGGCTCTTTCTTTCTGAAGGCCGTGCAGTTTTCCACGGAGAAGCTGCTTTGGAAGGCACCAGCATGTGGCTGGGTGAAATGAAGGAGATGAGGAGGCCTGGGGACGGTGCTTGGGGTGAGAGCAGACACACACTGGGCCAAGTGGGTCACACTCACTTCAGAGCCAACCAGAGCAGAAGGAGAGCCTGGAAGGAGAAAAGAACAACCCAGATGAGAGAGGCAGAAGAGTTTCCCAAAGGAGTGAGGGTTTCATGGAGGTTCCTCACTGGCTTTGCTGCTTCCTTCTTGCCCCCTGTAAGCTTACAATTCACCAAGCATCCAGATGGATGGTTACAGAACAAATCAGGTCACATCTCTCCCCTGCTCTAAACCCTCTATTTCCTCACTGCCTTGAGAATAAATTCCAAACTCCTTACTCTCCAGAGCCAATAAAGGCCCATGAGATCTGACTGCTTCCCACCTGTCTCTTACCTTATACATCTCTGCACACCTCCATCTGCACCCATGTTGTGCCTGGGCCTATGCCTGACCCCTGTGCACATACTGGAACTATTCGTTGAATAAAGAAATAAATCGGTGGTTGGAATGAGAACTGAAAACTTTCCAGTGGATTCGTCATCAAAGAATTGCCGCTCAACTGGGTCAAAAATCTCCAATGGAAAGGGTAAAGAGAAATAGGGATTAGAAAGATTTCTGGAATGAGTTCCTATGGAGAAAAAGCAGACACTAAATGGATTTTTCTTCCTGGAATTTTTATGATATCAGGGAAAAGAAGACCTTCATTATTTTGACAGCAAAAACAGAATATAAAGGAAAGAATTGAGTATATACAGGTACCATTTTCTATAATTAAAAAGCCACCATATCATTGATATGCAAACCTACATGTGTGATAAAATTGCATAGAACTAAGTGTACACACTCACAAATGAGTACAAGTAAAACTGGGGAAATCTGAATAAGATCAGTGGATTGTGTCAATGTCAGTATTCTGGTCATGATCTTGTATAGTTTTACAACAGGCAACCAGTAAGAGAAGCTGGGCAAAGGGTACCCACAGCCTCTTTGTATTATTTCTTAGATAATACACATGATAATACACTGCACATGAATCTACAATTCTCTCAAAATAAAAAGTTTAGTTTAGAAAACCACTATGTAAAAAACCAATACGTAATTTGGGTGGGGCTACTTCAGGCCCTTCTATAGTTCAGGGTTGAGAAAGACCCTAAAATATATAGAAGACATCTCTGAACAAGGAGCAAAGAGACTTTGAGGGAGAAGACAGGGGAAATCAGGGAGGACAGGGTCTGAAAAATCAGAACTCACCCTGAAACTCTGAGACTCAATAGACCTCCTGTAGGAAGGTGCATGCATGTGTGTGTGTGTGTGTGTGTGTGTGTGTGTGTGTTGGGGTAGGGGTGGGTGGGCAGGCACTGGGAGTTAGAAATTAATGTACAAACTCACCATTATTCATTTTCAAAAGCATAGCTGTCTTAATCTGATAAGCAATTGCAGTCTTGAGAATCAAGCACACTTGTATTATTAGAGGAAAAAAAAGCAAGTGAGAAAAATATGTGCAACGTAATGACAGGGCTCTCAGCTCCATGAGAGACCAGAGCAGGATCCTGACTCTTTGCTCTGCTGGATCCTTGTAGGCAGAGGAAGCAGGGGATAGGGGAAATGTGGAATTTTGGCAAGTGCCTTTATTGTTTCTGCCTGAAGGAATGAAGGAACAAAGGAATGGGGAAGCCGGGGGAAGCAGGTTTTGGATTGGCTGGTCTGAATAATTTCAGTGGCTCTGGGGCTTAGGGTCTGTCCCTACCTGTACTGTACTTGCTTCTGGTGATGAGGGCAAAGAGACAGCAGCCTAGAGTGATGGGGGTATGGGCTCTGGATTGGTTAGTTTGCATATGAAAAGTGCTCCCAGGTCAGTCCTTTATTATCTCAAAGAATTGGCTGATCCAGGGAGAGGCATTCTCTTCAGAATCACCCAGGCCCCCCTCCACCCCCACCTCCAGGTCAAAGGATCAGAAACACAAGTCAACCCAGTGCCCAAGATGCAGAATAGGTCCTGGTACTTTCTAGAGGCTCGGTGAATATTTGTTGAGGGAAGGAAGGAAGAGAAGAAAGGACAGAGAGAGCCTCAGATGCCTGTACCATCCTCTCCCAGCCAGCCCCTTGATCCCTCGGGCAATGTGAGAACTCTCCTCTCCCCTCCTCTTCCCAGCCCTCCCGGAACTGTCTTCCTAACAGAAAACTCAAATCCCTGATTATAGAAATGCATCAAATGGGCTCACCAGGGGGCGCTGTTCCAGCCAGCTCACTACCAGGCAGCTGTTCTCTCCATCCACACCACTCCTTTCATGCCTCAGACTCAGATGACATTCTATTGTTTTGTGTTGTTGGTGCTGCTTGTTGGTTTGTAGATAGGTAATGCAGCAAAGAGAGAAAATTCAGGCAGCACTAAGGGCTGACAGCGAAAAGCAAGCCCCAGACCACTGGCCTCCCCTCTCCCAGCTCCCCCATTCCCTATCTGCACTGTTCACACCCATCCTTCCAGAGAGAGGCTCTGCTAAAGAGCATGACAGTTCATCTCCCGCGCCATCACACACACGTACATGATGTACACATCGTTCTCTGCTCCCCCTTTTTTTTTCATGTAACGAGATATCCTCGAGCGTATTCCACATCTGTACATAGGGAACTGCCTCATTCTTCAAAGTCAGAATATAATACGCATAGTTTTAGATGGAGCCTAGTTGATTTAAGCAGGCCCCTCGTGATGAACAGACACCCAGGCTGTTTCTGATTCTAGCTTCTAAAAGCTATGCTGCACCAAATGCCCTGTGCATGCATCCCGGTGCACATGTATGGCTGCCTGTGGGATGTCCTGTGGAAGGTACACATGTGTTACATTTTCAGGTTACCACCCACAGAGATTCCATCAATTTACACCTTTTCCTTCTATAAGAAAGATAACAGGTCTATCTTTCTGATTTCATGCTTAGCATGGATATGGCAATTCTTCAAATTCTGGAGTCTGGCTAGGAGATCAGCAGATTTCAGGTTTGCAGTCTACTCCAGCCAACTCTCTGAGTCTAGGGGTGCCAGGGGGAGTCAGTAGAGATCAGATCATCTCTACAGGCCTCAGTTTCCTCATCTAAAAATGAGAGGATCTAGCTGGTAATCTGAAAGTTCTGTCTCCCCAAACCTCTGTGTCTTTTTCTACAGAGTGGGACTAATAGTCTCTACCTTGTTGATCTTTCCAGGTGATGTGAGGCTGCAGTGACATGGTCTGCAGGGAAGGAGCGATAATTAAACACTTTTGGAATCTCTTGCCAGACCTCCAGCATGGCCTGGGACATTCAACATGTACTCAGAATGTGAGGCTGGGGGCACTTGGGTGGCTCAGTCAGTTAAGCAGCCAACGTTGGCTCAGGTCACGGTCTCCGGTTTGTGAGTCTGATTGAGCCCACGTCTGTCTCTGTGCTGACAGCTCAGAGCCTGGAGCCTGCTTCAGATTCTATGTCTCCTTCTTTCTCTACCCCTCCCCTGTTCACGTTCTATCTCTCTCAAAAATAAGCAAAACGTTAAAAAAATTTTAAATTAAAAAAACTAAACTAAAATGGGAGGCTGAAGAAATATTTTATGGGAAGGCACACTAATGTTAAGATGGTCTAGAGGGAGGAGATGACTTCACCATTGCTGTTCCCTCGCCTAAAACATGGTTCCCTGGAAGCAGGCCTGGGCTCACTTTCCACTGACCAAGGAGCCCAGTACACTGTGGGGTCCACTTAAATGTTTCGGGACGGAGGCTGTGCTCAGGACTAGATGTGGCAGTGTTCTTTTCCAATGTGATTTTAGGGACTGACTGAGGGACAAGATCCTTATCATCTATGCTTTCTTCTCCCTGCATCCCCTCTCCTCCTTTGCTTGATGGGTGGGTCCCAACAGACTTCTGGTCCAGGGGCCACAAACTCCAATGTCCTGCCTTGGTGACTGGGGCAGCCAGGCTCAGCCAGCTGGGTCGTGTCAGGAGGAAATGCAGATCCACTCTCTTTTAAGAGATATTCAAGAGAAGCCATTAGCCTAAATTCTTCCTGGTTTTTAAATGTTAGTTATTCAGGTTTTTTCAAATCACTGTGGGAGTCAAACAAAACCATCTGTAAGCCGGTGGTGGCCCCAGGCTACCAGGTTTGGCATTCTGAAACTGTCCGTCTCTCCCACTGTACAGATGAGGAAATTGAGGCCCCGGGAGCAGGAGGCATTTGCCAGAAGTGACACAATCAAGATGAGATGCCAAGTCCCATTTGTCCCCTACTTTTTCCCTCGGTCCTCTCCCTCTTCTCTTTACCCTTCTCTCTCTCTCTCTCTCTCTCTCTCTCTCTCTCGTTGGTGTTTGTCTCTGCTTTGTCTCTCTCAGTGTGCCTCCTTCTTCTTTGTCTCTTTCTTCTAGTCTCTCCTGTGTGTCTCTTTTTCACTGTGTGATGCTCTCAATACCTCTCTGCCCATCTCTGTCCCCTGCCTGAGCGTGCTCGTAGACAACAAACCTTGGGAGCCGGGTGCAGAAGCGACCCAGCATCAGCACCCCAGGCTCCGGCTCACGCCTCGCCGCTCCCCCCACCCCCGCCCCAGGTTTCCGGGGGAGCTGGCAGGCGGCAGGCGGGGTACCCACGGGGCCGGCTGCCGTCAGCGCCCGTTCCGGCGTCTGCGACATCTCCCCGCTGACCTCACCCGCGCAGATATAAGCCGCGGCCCCGCCGCGAAGCGGGCAGTCGGGGCCGGGGTCCTGCCAGCGCCCCCCGCCTCCTGATCCGCGGACTCTGGACCCCAGAACTCCGAACTCGGAGCCCCAGGATCTCGGACCGGTCCCGGGGAGCTGGCGCCCCGCAGGTAACCATCTCTGTTCCCTCGCCCCCCGCAGGGAGCGTCGCGAGCACTGGACAAGGAGCCTTCTACGCCAGCCCCGGGGGAGCCCGGGTAGAAGCCGCGGCTTTCGTCCGCGAGCGCCTCCCGGAGCGCGGCGTCCGTGCCCCCGGCTCCCACCGCCCGGGCCGCGGACGCGACGGCGAGGCCGGGGGCGCGCGCCCTGCGGCCCTCAGCCCGGGGCGCCCACGTCGGCGCTGCGGTCGTGGGACGGAAAGTTCTCCATCCTGCCTCCGCCGAGGTGTCGGCTGTAGGTCCGCGCCGGGACGTCGGGGCACAACCGGGAGGGGGCGTCCAGCGTCAGAGCCTGAGAGTTAGAATCCGGATCCATTCATTAGAACCTGATTTTCGCGCTGGACTCGAATCTCCGCCTTAGTGTGTCAGCCTCAGCGTTAGACACAATTTCACCGTTGAAAATAGGATTTTAGAGTCGGAACTGGTTTCCTAGCTTCGCCAAAGAATCTTAGCGCTGGAAATAGAATCTGAGCCTTGGGACTGGAACGGTGACGTGGGAATTCGAGTGTTGGGAAAGGAGCGTTGGAACAAAAATGTGGCGCCGGGATAGAATCTTAGTCTGCGACTCGGGAATTAGCATTGTGGCCGTTGGCCGGGCGCTCTGGGTGGTGACACTCCGAGCCTGGCGCTCCGAGTGACACCGGGGAGGGGCGGTGGCCCAACAGGCGAGCACGAGCAGGCACTCCAGCATGTGTATGGGTGAGGACACTCAGAGCCCAAGGCTGCCCCTACCCCACCCTGAGGTGGCAGGTGGTCCTGCCGCAGGGTGTTTGAATTTGGGGACCCGCTGGGACAGGAAAGGGGGAGATGGTGGCGGGCTGGAAGGGGGCGCGGCGGGCTTATACTCTCTGTACTCCCAATCCTAGGCTCCGCGATGCCTGGCCCTTGGTTGCTGCTCGCTTTGGCGATGACCTTGACTGTGGCTGGTATTCCGGGAGGCCAGGCACAGCAGGAGGTGGCCCAGCAGGAGGCAGCGATGGCCGGTGAGCACGCAGCCCTGGACAACCTCTTGCGCCAGGCAGAGCGCCTCCTCCTCCTCCGGGAAGACTTCCTGCGACTGCGAGGGAACCAGGGTGATGGAGAATCAGGTGAGGGGTGGGTCTTGTCCTTCCTACCAGAGGCCGCCAAGAGGGCTGGGGGAAACCTGGATGCAGAGGTGGGGAGCCATTTGGTCATCCAAACTCTTGCCTTTCAGAAGCTTAGAAACCCTTGGCCCTAAGCTCAGCAGGATCCTGAGCTGACCCTTTCCTGAGATCAGATTTCTCTTCCCTGTCCATCCTGGGAATGTTTTACAGAGAGCAGACTTCCAGTGGGGAAGATGCTGTGCAAGGGACAGAGAAAAAGTCTGTATGTGACAGTTTACATTACTACTTACTAGACTCATACACGCCAGTCACTGTTCTAAGCACTTCAAACACCTAATCACACTATTTAATCTTCCTAACAAGCTCTTAGACAGATACTGTTTCACACAGAAAAAAACTGAGGCTCAGAGATGTTAAATGACTTGCTTGTGGTCACACAGCTAGGGAGTGGCAGAGCTAGAATGAGAGGTCATGCCTGGACCATCTGTGTGTGTGTGTGTGTCTGTGTGTGTGTCTGTGATTTCTGAGAGGCTGTACGAGGCTGTGACTCTGGATGAATGCTGCAGGGAGTCTGCCTTAACAGGCTGGAATGAGCACTGGGGGGTCAGGAGGTCCCTCACTCACTCCTTTCCTTCCCCAGAGTCCCAGATCATTCAACCCGACTGGCTCGCCAAGCGTCAGCATCCTGGCAAAAGGGAGCAGGAAGCAGAAGAGGGAGTTGATGAGGAGGAAGAAGGAGGGGCTGTGGGCCCCCACAAACGGCAGCACCCTGGCCGTAGGGAGGATGTGGCTGCGTGGTCAGATGGACCCCAGCAGAAGCGGCAGCACCCAGGCAGACGGCTGGTGGATCCTAAGGCCCAAAGGAGCTGGGAAGAAGAGGAGGGGGGGGAGGAGGTAGAGCTGATGCCCGAGAAACGCCAGCATCCGGGCAAGAGGGCTCTGGGAGGCCCATGTGAGCCCCAGGGAGCCTGTGGTCAGGCCGGCCTCCTGCTGGGCCTCCTGGATGACCTGAGCAGGGGTCAGGGGGCTGAGAAGCGGCAGCATCCTGGGCGGCGGGCTGCCTGGGCCAGGGAGCCCCTGGAGGAGTGAACCCAGCTTCCTATAAAGCTTGAGGTCTAAGAATGTCTTAAGTCCTGTGGGCCCTATCCCTTTGTGACCCTCTCTTTCCCTCTTCCTTAGATCCCTGACCATGAGCCCAAGTCCTCTGTATGTACAACACCCAGTTCCCTGGCCTTGTCCCCCCTCCCCCTTCAGGGACACGAGAAAGCGAGCCTCTGAGTTAAAACCCTGTATTATCCCACCTTACACTGTTGGCAAGGGGACAGATCCCAGAGTCCCTCTCCTCGCACCCCCACAGGCTGCGCCCCTTCCTTAGCCCTGGCTAAAAATGATCCTTCTGTGTCTTTTAAGGGATCCCCAGAGAGGAGTAGGGTGACTGGGTCTGGCAGCCAGTGAGGTCAGGGTGGGATTGAAGGTGTGATGTCCAAATCCAGTTTCTATCCCCTTGCTCCACGAGTCAAGATTTGCCACATGTAAACTTCACCTCCAGGACACAGGATCTCCTCCCCTTCTCGGGCTTCCTTTGTGGGTGGACAGAGCCCTGACCATGGCTGTGCTCTGCTTAGGGGAAGCCTTGCAGGCGGAGGCCTCCTGTGCTGTGCTGCTGTGTGGTGGCTGTGGGAATAAATAGGCTCAGGCATGTGTAGACAGCCCTGAAAGCTGAACTTGTACATAACCCTCAGGTGCCTCCCCCTTGTCCATGATAATCATCTGAATGATAATAAAACAAGCATCTAGAGAATCTTGGAGCTCTGTGGTTCCAGTTTTTTCTCAGCTGGTGTGGGGGTTCTCTTTCTAACCTGGAGGGGGACAGGATTAAGGCTCTGCGGTTCTGTTGAGAAGGGCATCATGGGCCCTGGGTTTGTAATCATCATGGTTCGAGGGCAGGAATCAACAGTCTGTGTCATCCAGCAGATACAGCGAGGACAAAGGACCAGGCCATGGTTGGACACTCAAACCTGGGGCCTCCTGGGCCTGGCCAGGAAAGCCAGCTGGGTGCAGGACAACAGGGCTTGGGGCAAAATGAAGAGGCCAGCTAAGTGAACACCCTTAAATCCAAAAACTTTCACATCATGTGCATCAAATAATAACAACAATATATACACAACTTATTATGTGTCAGGCACTGCCTGGAGCCCTTTACATATGCTAATTCTTTTTTTTTTTTTCATGTTTTAAGTAATTTCTGCACCCAACGTAGAGCTCAAACTCACAACCCTGAGATCAGGAGTCACAGACTCTTCCAACTGAGCCAGCCGAGCTTCCCTACATTAACTCTTTTAATCCTCACAATAACCCTTCTAGGTATTATTACTATAATTATGCCCATTTTCCTGGTGAAGAAACCAAGGTACAGAAAGGTTAAGTAACTTGTTTGAAGCTGAATTAGGCCCACTCACTACCAGTTTGTAACCTCTGATTTAAATTGAACTCCCAGAGGTGCCTGTGTGGCTTAGTTGGTGAAACAGTTAAGCGTCCGACTCTTGATTTTGGCTCAGGTCATGATTTCACGGTTCATGGGATCAGGCTCCTCACTGACAGTGCAGAGCCTGCTTGGGATTCTCTCTCTCCCTCTCTCTGCCCCTCCCCTGCTAGTTCCCTCTCTCCCTCTCAATGTAAATAAAGTTTAAAAAGTTAAAAAAAAAAATACCTGAACTCCCAAATCTCCTAAGGCCTTAGACTCTACCATTTGTTTGGTGGATGGATGAGCTCTTCAGGTTTTCTGCAAAATGGCTTTTGGCCACCTTCTTGGGCAGTGGAAGGAGGGGGCTAGAAAGGTGTTTGAGCCCCAGCTCCTCTCCTTGGGGATGACATGGTTCAGGTGTGGTCGGGACAGAGGAAGACTCAGGGTTTCTTAGCTGCATTCACACCCACATCTCTAATAGTACTCCCCAAAGCCCTCTGAAACATTAAGCATTTGATGGATCTGCGGACTTTTCTCACCTTCAGATGAAAAAACCAACACAGAGACAAATGTCTTGGCCCAGGGTGCACAAAGCATGTAGAGCTGGCCTTCCTCTATGCCGGACTTTCTACCCCACTGTGCTGCCTTCCTCAGGAAGGTCTTAAAACACCCATTGTCACCATCAGGGCAAGTGGGGCTCTGATCACATTCCCTCTGCTCACAGTACCCCTCTGAAAGGCCAGTGACCTAAGACAGGCAATATGGGCCACTGATACAGTGTTTTCTTGGTACGTAGCCATTATAGACACTTTCTCAGGGAATCTCATGACCACCCCAGGACAGCTAGCATGTCCATGCAGTTGAAGAAAGTTGAGTTGCAGTTGAGGGTGGATAAGTGGAGCCTGTGACCAAGTATACACACTACCCTCTCCTGTTTCCAAACTTGACTGATGTGGGAGGTGTTGTTTCCTCCTCAGATATTAGAAGACTTGAAGAGCAGGAGAAACCCACCTCCCAGCCCTTTAAGCTCTTTCCCTATGTTCCTGTGACTGATTGTACCCATGTAGCACGATGGAAAGGATCAGGCACTGGCTTCAGTCCTGGACAGATAATTAAACGAGTTTGACCCTCAGCCTTCTCATCTGTAAAATGGGCACAGCAATCCCTACCCCTCCCTCAGAGTTGTTCTAAGAAGTGAATGGGATGGAGTGATATGTGTACGGTCCTAGCACAGTGTATGGCAACAAGTAGACCATTGATAAGCGGCATTTTGAGCTCTAGTGCCCCAGGACCAGAAGGACTCAAAACTGAAGCCTGTAGAACAACTTATTTTTTCTTTCATTCATTCTCCAATCACACACACACGCACAAAGTAAAGCTAAACAAAAAGAATTAAAGAAAATCCAAAAAAAATCAGTTACTGGGACTTTATTATGAGTCCATGCCAGGAACTGGGGCTTTATGAGTCTATGTGCTGCCCCCCCCCTCTTATACCTGTGCCTTTTGCTCAGCCTACAATGCTGAGGCAGAGATGCTCCAGAACGCTTCCCTAAATTTCCCAGCCTCCCTTGCACTTGGGGTGGAGTCACGACTGGCCCTGGCCAATGAGCTGTGAGCAGACAGGTGTCGCTCCCCAGCTGATGCAGTTAGAGCCCAGGAGCCTCCTTTACCCCTTTCTTCCTGCCCTAGAAGCCTGGGGGGTGGGGAGCACATGTCGAGATGGTAGAATATAAGATGGAAAGATTCTGGACCCTAGAGTCACAAGGTAGAAGTTAGACACTGACCACCCACATCAGACTTCTCATGTGTGAGAAATAAACTTGTATTAAGTCACTGAGATTTCAGGGTTTATTTGTTACTGCAGCTAACTTAGCCAACCCTGACTAACACAGATGCCTCCTCTCTTGGTTTCTCTCCACTGAAATCCTTCCCATCTGTCCTTTCTCAGGTGTGTCTGCCTTCATTAAAGCAGCTTAGATCAGGGCCTAGCATGAAATAGGGGCTCAGTAAATATTCATACAGTGGATGTGGAAAGCTTCAGGTCACTTCTATTTTAATCCCCCAGTCTGACTTCCTGGGGATCCCTGCCCTTAAGGGGCTCCCTAGCCAGTGATGAGACAGACAAGCAAACACATGATGGCCACTTAGGGTAAGAAGTGTTGATTTTGGTGAGCAAAGAGTGTGCAAAGGGAGCACAGATGAGGGGTCATTGGGTGAACAGGCTTCCTGGAGGGGGAAGCATCCAAGCTGAATCAAAGGATAAACAAAAGGAAAGACATTCCAGGCAGAAGAAAAGAGCATTAACAAAGGCTTGGTGGAAAGAAAGAATGTGTTATTGGAGTTGCTAACAGTTGAAATCTGAGATAGTTTGGACCCTCCCTTTCCTCTTCCACGCTGTCCTCCAGTCCTGAACGGGACAGCTGAAGCTCATCCAGGCCTTGTGCTTTCTCCAGTCCTCTTCTCTACCTGGTTCAGTCCAGTCTGCACACAGGGACTCAGACTGCCATGGCTTGGATGTGTGAGAAAGCAGTGTGGTTTGGGGTGGAATCAGGGAAGCCTTCATGGGGGAAAGGGCATTTGACTAAAGCTTTGAAGGATGAAAGAAAAAAAAAATTCCTGAGCACTTCCTCTGGGGCCAAACATTAGCGGAAGCACTCTTTTTTAAATTTTATTATTATTTTTAGAGAGAGAGTGCACACAAGTACACTTGTGTGTGGGCATGCAAACAGTGAAGGGGCAGAAGGGGAGAGAGAGAGAGTCTCAAGGCAGGCTTCATGCTCAGTGTGGAGCCAGACGCGGGGCTCAGACCCACAAACTATGAGACTATGACCCGAGCTCCCAGACACTCTCAGAGCCCTCTTTTCTCCTACTCTTTATATTACCCTGTGTTCCCTTTGATGTGTCTTCCTGCACTGTGGAAGTTGGAAAGCAAAGATTACATTTCCCAGACTCCTTTGCAGCTAGAGTCTTGGATTCCACAGTAAATTCTCCACATGGGTGCTTCATGTGAGATCTGGAAGGCTATTTTGACTATTCCTGCTGAAAAGCAGGGCTATAGTGAGGTGTGATGTTTCTGCAACAGCTTTCTGGGATCCAAACCCCAGCTTTGGAAGTATCTAGAGTCAGTTATTTATAGCAGCTTTCTGGCCAGCTTCACAGCTTTACCAGTATGGGGTTTTTTTACTTTTCCTTTTAAACAACTTTATTAGGGATATATTTTACATGTAAAAACTACCCATTGCAGGCATACAATCCAATGATTTTTAGTAATTTTTTAAACATTTTCAGACCCCCAATAATGTACTGCTTACAATGAATCTTTCTCCCTACTGTGAGCCCCAGCCAAACACTTATTACTTTTTCTCCATTAATCTGTCTTTCCTAGACATATAATACATATACAATCATACAATATATGGGGTCTTGTGCCTGGCTTCTACCAATTAGCACTTTTTTGAATTTCATCCATGATGCAGCATGTTTTGGTAGTTTGTTCCTTTTTATTGCTGACTAGCACTCCAAGCAGTGAGTTCTCAAGCTCGATAATCCCACTGACAATTTCCTCGTTTCCCACTTTCCCGAGTGGAAACAGAGGAAACGGCTTCCCTGGCAGGTCACTGGTGCGGTTTCACCCTGCAAGCCTGCACCTCACGCCCTCAACAATTTCAGAAACACCTAATCCCAAGAGTGATTCTCAAAATATTCAACAGCTGGTTGACAACAGGCGTCAGCCAATCAGGGCATGCGTCTAGTTACAACAGACGGATTCAGATACACCTGTGAGGCCACAGCAGTGCCAGTAGCTGAATGCTAGCCCCGCTGCGTTAACTCTTTTTGCTTAACATTTCCAAAATGATTTCCATTTGCTCGACTGAATCTGATGATTGACACTAGGCAACTCCTGCTCCTCCTTAACTGTCATTTCAGACAACCTTCATGAGGATGTGGCACCGTGTCCCTCCTGCCCTTCCTGGCAGCTATCACAGTGTGTAATTATATCCGTCTTAGGCTAGGTACCCCCTGCACCAGACCCCCGGACAAGGATTTGAGTCCAAGTCCCAGGGGTGGGAAGAGTTTACTCAGAGGGGGATCCCAGAAAGTGGTCTGGGAGTGGGGGAGCGATTGGGAGATGGGAGGAAAGCGCACACGGAAGGCATTAGTCAGCATGTTTTCCTTGGGCTGCTGTAGAACAGGCCTTAGAACAGTCCTACTCGATGGGGTGAGGAGGGTGGAGATTTTCCACTGCTTCCCTTTGATCAGGGGGTGGGGTGTTAATTCCCTGTCCTTCCAGCTTGCCCTGTGTGCCAACCACAAGAAGGAGGCTGTTGCAGGGAGAATCTGAGGAGGCCATTGTGTCCTGCAGAGGTGAGAGCTGAGGGGACGGGTGAGGTAGCAGTAGCATCTGTCCCAGTCCTCTTGGGTGACTTTTTCATAAGAGACTCCTCCCTCACCAAATTCTGTGCTCCATAAAGCAGGGCCCACGCCTGCACCCCCAGCACCTAGGACAGTGCCTGGTGCAGAGCAAATGTTCAAGAACCATTTGTTGAATGTGAATGAAGGCCACAGGTGCTAGGGTGCACCTGGGATTTGAGACCAGGTCTGCCTCATTCCCCGGCCGGAGGGCGAGGTGGTGAGGCAAACCCAGGTGTCGTAGGGGGCTGTGCAGTCGCCACAGACCTGCGAACCCTGCCCCACAGATGGCCACGGAGCTGAAGGCTTATGTTGCCACCTGGGGCAACACCTACCCAATTACTCTGCCTTTTGGAACACTTTGGAGGGCACAAAACGGCCCTCTTCAGGGGCCAGTTGTCACCTCTGCACCGTGCCACCAAGATCCTAGTTTGTGCAGGGCGCTGTGGAAGGCACTATCTACCCACCATTTCCACCCCCACTTTATGGGTGGGAAACACCTGGCTCAGATGTGAAGCGACTTGACTTGCCCAGGCCACACGGCTCATGGGGATGGTGCCCCGGGGTTCACCTGGTTCTGTACCACGGCGGGTCCCACAGTCCTTCCTCTCCCACTGCTGTTTCTCGCTCAGGCGGCTTTGCGAAGCTGGGGGCTGTTTCTCCAAGGAGCCGCCTCTCATGAATTCAGTGAGGCTGCCTGTCCTGCTTTGCTGGTGAAACATTTCAATATCGTGACTTCCTCCAATATGTCCTTTAATTAATTCTTTCTTCGAATCTTATTTTGATTAATTAAATGTGACCAGAGGACTGGTGTGCCAAGAGACTCAGTTCCTGCTTGGGCCTCTTGGGTGGCAAGAGAACATGTGGAGTTTCTTACCTGAAGGATGTTGGCAATTAGAGCCCATTTGATTGCCCGAGTGCGAGCCGACTGGCTTGGAGAACATCAATTAGCTCGGTGGCTAAATTGTGCCGAGTTACAGGTTACCAAGGGGACCCATGGTCAGTGCCAGGATTTAAGTGGCTCTGGTCTTTGGGGATCATCTTTCCTGAATCACAGCCACGTTCCGGGCCTGGTAATTATCAGCAGGCTGATTGGGTCTTGTCCGTTATGGAGAGTGACTTCCTAATTGCCAGCTGCCCAGGGAGGAGAGCTTCCTGGCACCTACGCAGGCACAACTGGTCTGACAAGCCGGAGGCTGGTGCGGGGGTGGGGGTGAGGGGGTGGAGGGGGGATGGGGAGAATGGGGGGTGGGTGCTGCTTTGAGCCTGTGGCCAAAGAGAGGGCATAGGCATAGGCACAGGCTGGGCTCAGCCCAGGTCTCCCTTGGGAGGGGCTCAGGGTCTCAGGGGAGCCCTGGAGAACATCGAAGTCCACGCCATTCTTGGGAGGTTGAACATTAACTTAGAAGGGATGCCCAACCTAGGAAAATAGAGGAGCCCCTCCCATGCCAGGCTCTGGGCTAATACTAACAGCATTTAGTAGTGCTTACAACGGCTTAAACCGCTCCACGAGGAACAGGTTACTCAGCCCTCTCTAGGAGGAAATGGAGTCACAGAGAGATTGGGTGATTTGCTCCTATATCTGAGATTTATATTCAGGCAGTCTGTTTCCAAGTTGAACAGCTATAGAAATGCTGACTCCCACGCATCCTGCTTACCATCACTTCCTGACATTGCTCTGAAGATGTCCAGGGCCCTAGGACCCTTGCAGGGGATCCATGAGGCTGTCACTTTCCTAACTACATGTCTGTGTGAGGCCAGTTTATCTTCATATACTTCAACCCAAATTTAATCTGTTGAGTTTTTTGGTTTTTGTTTTTTTTAATCTTTTTTTTTAATGTTTTCTTTATTTCTAGGAGAGAGAGAGAGAGAGACAGTGTGAGCAGGGGAGGGTCAGAGAGAGAGGGAGTCACAGACTGAAACAGGCTCCAGGCTCTGAGCTGGCAGTCAGCACAGAGCCCGACGCGGGGCTCGAACCCACGAACCGCGAGATCATGACCTAAGCGAAAGTCGGACGCTTAACCGACTAAGCCACCTAATCTGTTGAGTTTTTAAAAATGTTTACTTAGGGGCGCCTGGATGGCTCAGTTGGTTGAGCGGCCAACTTCGGCTCAGGTCATGATCTCACTGTTTTTGAGTTTGAGCCCCACATTGGGCTCTGTGCTGACAGCTTGGAGCCTGGAGCCTGCTTCATATTCTGTGTTTCCCGCTCTCTCTACCCCTCGCCTGCTTGCACTTTGTCTCTCAAAACTGAATAAGTTAAAAATAAGTTTAAAAAAATAAAAAATAAAATAAATATAAAAAATGTTTATTTATTTTTGAGAGAGAGAGAAACAGAGTGCAAGCAGGGGAGGTGCAGAGAGAGAGAGAGAGACAGACAGACTCCAAGCCAGGCTCCAGGCTCCTAGCTGTCAACACAGAGCCCGATGTTGGGCTTGAACACACAAACTGTGAGATTATGACCTGAGCTGAAATCAAGAGTCAGACGCTTAACCAACTGAGCCACCCAGGTGCCCCTATTTTTAGTGAAAAATTTTAATTTTTAAAAATTTTTAATGAGAAAACAAACATTAAAAAAATCTCAATTTAATTTCTAGTATATGAAACATCAGTGGATATAATTTACATAATCAAAAGTTCTTTGGGGATCCTTAATGATTTAAAAAAAATTTTTTTAGTGTTTATTTTTGAAACAGAGAGAGAGAGAGAGACAGAGTGCAAGCAGGGAACAGGCAGAGTGAAAGGAAGACAGAATCTGAAGCAGGCTCCAGGCTACAAGCTGTCAGCACAGAGCCCAACAGCGGGCTCGAACTCACGAACTGTTAGATCATGACCCGAGCCAAAGTTAGATGCCCAACCGACTGAGCCACCTAGGCGCTCTCAATAATTGTTAAGAGCATAAAAAGGTCCTGAGATTGGCAAGTCCTGACATATGCTATCATAAGAGCTGACACTGAACATTCTATGTGTTAGGCTGTGTTCTAAGTGCTTTATGCATTTGACTTACTAAACCTTCCCACACAGGAGGTAACTATTACAATTACCTGCATGAAGAAACTGAGGCATGGAACTGGGATATGGCAGGCTTTGGAGCCTGTGCCCTTCCCCCACGGCTCTACACCTTAACCTCCAGCAGCACTGCTTAAACTTACAGGGGTGCCTGCACCGAGCGAGCAAAGGGCTTATCTGTTTTGTTGGCATCATCCCACCTTCCCTGTGACAAGGACGTTTCTGCACAGAGAGAGGGAGTGTCTTGTCGGGATCACACAGCCGGGAGGGGGCCTCCTTACTCCCCTGCCCTGAGCTGGACCCCGGGGCCACTCCTCCCAACACTGCCACAGCAGTCGGCCTCTGGTAGGCCAAGCCGGGTCTATGTGAGTCAGCTCCAGGGCTTCTGCTGGAGTTATGGCAGGAGGCTCTCTCTTCCCTCACAGCCGGCTAAACTGGAGCCGCTCGAGCCGCTGGAGGCTGCAGTGCCAGTGCAGAGAAAGAGCCTGGCTGAGAACGAAGCCCACAAGAAGACAGCAAGAGATGGGGGGGAGGGGGGGTCTGGTGGCTCTGAGCACCTGGATCCAGCCATACCTTATACCCTCTGTCTTTTAGTTACATGAGCTGATAAATTCCTTTTTTCCCTAGACAGTTGTGTTTATTTATAATATAACACAAGTTTTAACGCAGTCTGTAAATGTTGCATGAGTTTAGCATGTTTTCTTTAAAAACTTTTTTTAATGTTTATTCATTTTTGAGAGAGAGAGAGAGACAGAGTGTGAGCAGGGGAGGGGCAGAGAGAGCAGGAGACGCAGAATCTGAAGCAGGCTCCAGGCTCTGAGCTGTCAGCACAGAGCCCGACGCGGGACTCGAACTCACCAGCTGTGAGATCATGACCTGAGCTGAAGTTGGTTGCTCAACCGACTGAGCTACCCGGGACACCCCTACATGCTTTCAAGTGGGGACTACTCCTTCCTTTCTCTCCCCCCCCCCCCCCCCCCAGCTTCGTCCCTGGGTTGCTGCCCAGGCTAGAGAGCAATGGTGGGGACAGCCCAGTCCTCATCCATTCCTCCAAAACCATAACCACTCTTGTCAACAGTTCCAAACAACACTTCTTTTACCCCTGGCTGCCGCTCGTGGACTCCAGGTAGTGACTTCCTTGGCTTTTGCATTATCACCTACCCCTTCTCTGCCCTTCTGCATCTGCATCCAGCAAGCCAGTCTCTGCAGACTGCCCCCAATGGGTTCCCTCTCCCTCCAGATTCCGGCGTGGTTCAGGAGATCCGAGTGGGGGAGAGAGGAAGGTTGGGGTACTTCTGCTCCCTTCCTTCCACTGTGGGGCAGCCCGACTGACCCAACTCTCTGTGGGTCCTGGCAACACTGCCCTCCACCTTACCCTGTGGGTCGCAGGGTGTTAATGACTCCTGGCTGATGCCCATCTCGGGGTGCTGCACTATCTGGTGTGTTTCTCTTCACCCCACCTTCCCCGTGATAAAAAGTTCCCCTCATTTATCTCTCTTGCAGTAGGTGCCTGTTTCCTGCCAGTGCCTTGATGGACACGGCCTCACCAGTAGTCACAATAATAGCACCACAGGCAACTTTAATAACCCTCTTAGGCCCGTTGATGCCAAAGGAAAATTAATATTATCATTATTATTATTTTTTTGCTGCAGCAGCAGCTACATTTACTGAGCCCTTACTAAGGGCTGTTCACTGAATTCAGAACTTTGCATGTGTTATCCCATGGAATTCCCACAATGATTGTATCAGGTAAATATCGCTATTATTCCCATTTTACAGATGAGGATGCTGAGGTTCAGAGGAGGGAAGGTACTTACCTAGGATCACACAGCTAGTGAGTTGCTAAGCCAAGATTAAAAGTTCTGTATGGTCTCAAAACTCAAGCTTTTAACCACTACACTATAGATTGTGTTGACAGAGTCCAGAATCGAATTTCTGTTTGAGATTTAAATTCTGCCTCCATCTTGCCTGCTCTGCTCTCACTTGGCCTGGTTTTTCAGGACAGCCTTCCACCCCTACAGCATCAGCTTCTGCACCTATGCGAACCTCTCAAACCCAAGCCCAGAGCAACCTCTGGGAGAAGACAGGTTTCCTCCTCATGGCCCTTCCCCTCCCCTTGTGGCCATGGCTCGAACAGAGAACCAGATGGAAGGCCTAGCTTGCCTTCTCAATGAGGGGTGCGTTAATTAACCACAATAATAGTAACAGCTTACATTTATCAATCACTTGCAATGCTTAGTGCTTAGCACATCACATCCATTGCCTCATTTCAGTCTCAGGAACAGTTTCACAATATATGTACCACAGTTTATCTCATTTTACAGATGGGGAAACTGAGGCTCAGAGACATTAAGTAGCCCAAAGTCAGGTAAGCAACCCATGGATGACCTATGACTCCTGTCTTCCTGATACCATGTGCTTGACTTCTATTAATTTCTTATTGTTCAGAGAGGGAGAGAGAGAGTGAGAGAGCATGTGAGTGAATGGGGGAGGGGTAGAAAAGAGAGAGAGAATCTTAAGCAGGTGCTTAACTTCTAAATGATTCTATCACTGTGGAGACACAGTTTCTTAATGAGTCGCCACCAAGGGAGAAGTTCTAGAGGAACTTTAGAGAAATGAGAATGGGCTGTCTCTCTTTATGTGGGCCATGAGGTCTTGTGATATTCGAGGTACTATCTAAAGGGCTTTGTGGAGAGGGTCAGGCAGCAGGCTATTATCAATATTAATAACTCTCAAGCTTGTTTTGAAAGATAGTATGGATGCTTCTCTGTTCAGAGCTTAGGTATCTATTTTCCCATGACACAGTAACTATACTGTGATTCTATATTTTAAATATCTCAGGAGATATCTGTTTGAAGATAGCTTATTGGTCACACAGGGTTAGCTCCTCCCTTTTTGAATGATCAAGGATGATCTAAATATTTCAAGAAAACTTGCAACCTCAACAAGAGACCAAGATAAACAAAACCAAACAAACAAACAAACAAATGACCAAAGAGAAAACAGATAATTCTGAAAACAAAACGATGTTAAAGAAGAAGAAAAGAAAATACCCTCTAATTGGTATTCTCAGAGAGACATAAGATAAAATAGAGCATCCATAAAACTGGTATAAGATGATATAGAAATGGAATAGTCAGGGAACAACACTTGGAAATCCTCAGATTGCCAAACATCTTAGAAATACATCTTTTCCTAAATCTAGGGCAGCTTTTCTCTTTTACTTGGTCTATTGCTATTGCTATTTCTTCATTGCTTCTTCTGACTTCCAAATAACCACCCACCAGGATGCTCTTCTCAAGCACAAACTTCATTACATCTCCCTGCTTAAAACCCCTGATAACTCTTCATTTTCTTCACAATAAAGCCTTTTCATGTTCAGAATCTGTGGCAGACATTGTCAGTTACCTTTTCAATAGGCATTTCTATTTCTTCCTGGTATTGTTCAGGTATCATGCAGCCATGCATCTCCTAAGAGTTGAATCTTGATGGATCTAAGCCAATCTTGGAAATTACATTCTCTTGACAGTGATCTGTTTAGGGGTGTCTGTGTCACCCAGTGAAATATGGAATGTCAATGGGGGGAATATGGGGGCCTTGAGGAAAGCGTCTTTGCTGATAAAACAGAGCCATCATGGGAAAGATATAATCCCCCTTTTTCTACTTAATGTCATAATGTTTTCATGTGATATGTGGAACTCTGGCACCCATTTTGTGACCATGAGGGCACACGCTCAAGGTGGATGTCAACCCACTGGAGATGGAAGAGCAGAAAGAGAGATCTGAGCCATTGACATCATTGAGCCATGCAGAATTAACCAACCCTGGAGCCACTCCAACTCTGGACATCTTGTTATGTGGGATAATAAAACAGAATCATTGTTTAAACCACTTCTGGTTGGGGTTTCTGTCACTTGTGGTCAAAGCATTCTAACTGCTCTAGAACCTGATGTTTCTGCTTCATCATCTGCCAAATCCCAACCCTCATTCTCCCCACCGTTTGCTGTCACTTCCCTTAGTTGTTCACAGTCCCCGCACATAACACATTATTTCCTGCCTCTACCTCTTTACATCTACCATTCTGCCAGGAGTGCCCTTGCCCACTTATCACTTAATACCCTGTGACTTAATGATATTACTGTCTTTGGGATGTCCTTCCTAACACCCCTGGTTGTGTTGAATGACCTTCCTCTATATTTCCAGCTCCTTCTTTGTCACAGAACCAGGCTGGCTCACTAGTGGAGAAACCAGGCGGCACTCAGAGATCTTAGTGGATCAGAGTTTTATTTAATGGGCTCAGAGGAGACCTCGCTCCAGAGATCTGAGTCCTGAGCACAAGCATGAGGAGCAATTTATCGTCTGTTACTTCCGCATTCGGCATTACTAGTAATTTGGTGCACCTGCAGCAAGTGAGGCAGGAAGAAGATCCTGGAAGAGGAGTCTCTAAGCTGGAACTAGAGCTTATATTAGCTCCATCAGCCGTCTCATGGTGCATAACTCTACTTCTTTTCCCAACATCTTCATACCACTGATCGCCAGGGGGCATATCTGTCCCCTACTGAACCGTGAGATCACTGAGGTGAGAATTATGTCCCCACTACACAGAATGTAGCTCAGGCCCTTTATGGGCTCATCATGTTCTGAAACCTTCTTCAAAGTTATGCTCACATATATGTGTGGTAGAGCGAGCTTGGTAAAAGCCAGGCTTTGGAGTCAAACAGACCTGGGTCTGAGTCTGAGTTCAACCAGACTAACAGCTGTGCAACCTCCAACAGCTAACAACCTTTCTGTATCTTAATTCAAAATCTAGGGTGTCATGAAGGTTAAATGAGATAAAACAGGGGCACCTGGGTGGCTTAGTCGGTTAAGCGTCCGACTTTCACTTAGGTCATGATCTCGCGGTTCGTGGGTTCGAGCCCCGCATCGGGCTCTGTGCTGACTGCCAGCTCAGAGCCTGGAGCCAATTTCAGAGTCTGTATCTCCCTCTCTCTCTGACCCTCCCCTGCTCACGCTGTCTCTCTCTCTCTCTCTCCTAGAAATAAATAAAAAATATTTTTTAAAAAATGAGATAAAACCTGTAAACCACTTAACTCAGTGCCTGGCACACAGTAAATTCTTAATAAACACCAGTTCTTGGGATTATTACTTCATTCATTTGCATTTCAGTTTTCTTAGGGGAAGAGTTTCAAGCTTTCATCAAATTCTCAAAGAGGTCTGTGATCCAAAAGGGTCAAGAACCAGGGTCTGGGAGTCAGAGGAGCTGGGGTGGGGACATCACAATAAACGCACACATCTTGCCTTCCTAAAATCTGCCTGGGGGGCGTGTTGGGAAGTACCATGTGATTGCTTCTTCTGTGGGGTCAGGGTGGCCGCTGCCTGATCTTGCCAGGTTGAGTTCCTCCTTTATCATTCCTGCCCAAAGCCCTGGGTCCCTGTGACCTTTGGGCTCTCCAAATGCCTCATTAACGCCTTCTGCCTGCCTTCCAAAAGCCAGCAAGCTGGACTGGTTTTGCCAGTGCAGAGAATGCAAAGGGAAGTGGCAACTTGAGGGGGTTGAGGGAGCAGGAGGCGTGGTCAGGGGCTACTGCCCCTTTGTGTCTGAAGCTGATGACTCAGGGAACAAGACACTTCTGAGACATCATCGTCAGCACAAAGCAGCGGCCTCAGCCCTGTGGGCTGGCACCATCCCTCCCACCCACCCTCATGATTCCCTAGCCCCAGACCCTCGCCCTTTCCCTCAGCTGCCATCAGACCACCATTAAACTCATTTTTTTACTCATTGTTCCTCCTAGTGGCCAAGAGAGGGTAGATACGAACGTGAGGTCCCAGTAAGCTGTGGGCAGAGCCAGGATGAATGTCAGTCCCTCTCTTGCTGCTCCAACGCCAGGCTGGGTGCCAGGCAAGCCACGCTGGGGCCTGGCTCCACCCCCAGCCTTTGAGCCAGATGTCAGGCAAATCATTTCCACTCTCTGCACCCCAGGTGCCTCATCTGGAAGGAGGAGGGAGACTCATAGCTGAATCACCACTCCCCTAGTTTGCAGAGAGGTCCTTTCAAAACTCAGCTCTGGTCACGTCATTCTCTTGCTCACATCCCTTAGCAACATTCTCTGGCCCTTTGTGATCTGGAAGCAGCCCATCGCCCCTGTCTTGGCTCCCTTCTTCTGCCCCCATTCAGTCACACAAGACAGACTTCCTTTCCTTAGTCCACACGATACTACTTTGCCTGGAATTCTTCCTGCCTCTCCTTTTGACTTGGAGAATCTCAGCTTCCAACTCAAGTACTTGCTCCTCCAGGAAGCCTTCTATGACTTCTTTCCACACGGCATCAGTCAGCTCCTCTGGGCTCACATCTGCCAGAGCTGCACGGTCCTGGCCCTGGGAGTGGCCCTGGCTCATCTAGAGTAGAGCATATCAAAGTGTGGTCCAGCCTCACCTTGAACCTTGTGAGAAAGGTAAATTCTCAGGTGCCAACTCCAGAACTATAAAGTCAAAATCTCTGGGAGCGGGGCCCAATAACTTGTTTTGTAGAAAGCCCTCTAGGGAATGCCGATGCTCAAGTCTGACAACCACTCCCAAATCCAGTCCTCCGACACCAAGCTAGATTTGTGCATTTCCAAATATATAATGTTTGTTTAGTTTTGAGAGAGAGGGAGATCACGAGCAAGGGAGGGGCAGAGAGAGAAGGAGACAGAGGGTCTGAAGTGGACTCCATGCTGACAGCAGAGAGCCCGATGTGGGGCTTGAACTCACAAATCATGAGACCATGACCTGAGCTGAAATCAGACACTTAACTAACTAAGCCACCCAGGCTTCCCTAAATTTCTGCACTGGAAGCACCTTGCTGCATCCACCGCCACAGGGTCCCCATTTCAGCGCCTGCTGCAGAAGGGACAGGCCTGGGCTCGGTGGGCCACTTTCTTGGGCGCCACCAGCTAATGGAGTTGTTACAGATGAGAAATTTCCCCATCACATCCCCTGCTCCCACTTCCTGGAGACACTTGCCCAATTTCAAATTGTAACTTGCTTTGATTGGCAAAGAAGAAACTTCGGCACCTGTCTCACTTATTTCTCATCAGCCTCTCTTACACCCTAGTCCTGCCCAGCCGGGGCCTGCTGAGCATGAAGAACAAACTGTGGGTCACTTGCCTCTTAACAAATACATTGTAAATTTCACGTGGCTCCTTGTAGATGCACCAAATGGTTCCTGGAAAAATATTCCTTTTTCTTCTTCTCTTGCCGGACACCCTGCTAGGCTGGTTCAGAAAGCTTGTGAGGGCCTTAGGAGTCCAGATATTTTCTGGATTAGTGATTCCTCCCATTAGAAATGTTGTTTCCCTCAATCCTCCTCCCTCCACTTCTAGAATCTGGTAATCTTTCACTCTAGGAAGTTCTTCTTGACGTCTAACCCAACTCTTTCTTGCTAGCACTGGCTCCAAAGGAGCTTGTGATGTAAAAAGAATAAGTTTTACCTGTGTTTTACAGTTCTGGAAACTAGCGCAGGGCCAGGCACTCGGTAGGCACTCAATAAATGGTCGTTTAGAAAATGAGTGAATGGAAGGGCGCCTGGGTGGCTTAGTCGGTTAAGCGTCCGACTTTCGCTTAGATCATGATCTCGCGGTTCATGGGTTCGAGCCCCGCGTGGGGCTCTGTGCTGACTGCCAGCTCAGAGCCTGGAGCCTGTTTCAGAGTCTGTGACTCCCTCTCTCTCTGACCCTCCCCTGCTCATGCTGTCTCTCTCTCTCTCTCTCTCTTTCCTAGAAATAAATAAAACATTTAAAAAAATTAAAAAAAAAAAGAAAAAAGAAAATGAGTGAATGGAGAGATTAGGAAGACAAAATTTGGTGACTTTAAGGATTAAGTTTTCAGGTATGTTCAAACACCTGACAGCTTTACGAGCTAGATAATGTTTTATTTTATTCTAATTTTAAACATGAGGAAACTGAGGCTCAGAGAGAGTGGGCAGTTTGCCTAAGATCATGTAGCAATTATGTGGCAGAACCACGGTATGAAACCGGTGTCTGAACTACTTGTCCGACTGGGGGCTCACTTCCTGGATAGTCCCTTGAGTGTTGCTTTTCTGAGTAGGCTGCTCCTGGAGATTTAGGCTGAGTGGGGGAAAGGCACAAGGCAGAGACAAATGAGCCCCGTAATTGTCCTTTGATGAAGCAAAAATAAACTATTGGGACCTCATCAAGATTAAAAAGCTTCTGCATGGCAAAGGAAACAATCCATAAAACTAATAGGCAACTGACAGAATAGGAAAAGATAGTTGCAAATGACATATCAGATAAAGGGTTAATATCCAGAATCTATAAGGAACTCACCAAATTACATTCCTTAAAAACAAACAATCCAGTGAAGAAATGGGCAGAAGATATGAACAGACACTTCTCCAAAGAGGACATCCAGATGGCCAACAGACACATGAAACGATGCTCAGCATCCCTCCTCATCAGGGAAATACAAAGCAAAACCACACTGAGATACCACCTCACGCCAGTCAGAGTGGCTAAAATGAGCAAATCAGAGAACTCCAGATGCTGGCGAGGATGTGGAGAAACAGGCACCCTCCTACACTGATGGTGGGAATGTAAACTGGTGCAGCCCCTCTGGAAAACAGTGTGGAGGTTCCTCAAAACATTAACAATAGAACTCCCCCATGACCCAGCAATAGCACTGCTAGGAATTTACCCAAGGGATACAGGAGTGCTGATGCATAGGGGCACATGGACCCCGATGTTCATAGCAGCACTCTTCACAATAGCCAAAACATGGAAAGAGCCTAAGTGTCCATCAACAGACAAATGGATCAAGAAGATGTGGTTTATCTATACGATGGAATACTACATGGCAATGAGACAGAATGAAATCTGACCATATGTAGCAACATGGATGGACCTTGAGGGTGTTATGCTGAGCAAAATAAATTAGGCAGAGAAGGACAAATATATGTTTGCACGTATAGGAGGATTAGGAGGAACTTAGCGGAGGACCATGGGGGAGAAGGAGGAAATAGTAGGGGAGAGGGAGGGAGGCAAACCATGAGAGACTCTTGAATGCTGAGAACAAACTGAGAACTGATTGGGGGGGGGAGAGGGAGGGGGGATGGGCATGGAGGAGGGCACTTGTGGGGATGAGCTCTGGGTGTTGTTGGAAACCAATTTGACAATAAACTATTAAAAAAAGAAAAGAAAAGAAAAAGTCAAAAAAAAAAAAGAAAAAAAGAAAGGCTCCTTTAGACGGCTGGGGAGGGGAGGAGGAAGCCGGCAGGAGCTGAGCGCATTTCAAGGAGGCCCGGAGTCAGAGGCATCAAAGACAAGTGCCAACACGTCTGTGAGAAGTGGGCCCCTTCCCCACCACGAGCATCAGGGTGAGGCTTCTCTGCAAAGCTTCAAAACTAATGACAAGGCAGCAAACCACAGTACTTACCTCCCCCAGCTGCCAACACATACAGCTGCTGACTTAATGCTCCTCCTTTTTCTCTCCTAAGCCTATCATCATTTTTAATTTTAATATTTTGGATTTCCTAAAGTAATAAATGAATATATCGTTTTAAAAATCATGTAGGGGCACTTGGGTGGCTCAGTAGGTTAAGCGTCCGACCTCGGCTCAGGTCATGATCTCATGGTTCGTGGGTTAGAGTCCCGCGTCCGGCTCTGTGCTGACAGCTCAGAGCCTGGAGCCTGCTTCAGATTCTGTGTCTCCTTCTCTCTCTGACCCTCCCCTGCTCATGCTGTCTCTATCTCTATCTCTGTCTCAGAAATAAATAAAACATTAACATTTTTTTAAATCATGTAGTATACAGATCTGTAGAGCAAAAATCAGAGTCTCCTTTTTTGATGCTGTACCTCTCAGCATTCCTCTGAAGAGGGGCCACCACTCACAGTTTGGAGGTGTTGGCCCAGGGCGATGCCAGTGAGGATGAAGAAGGAAGTATGCAAGGTGATGAGGAGGTGTGGTAACAGCCGCCTGTGAACCTCTCAGAATGGACCGCACGCATGGGAGGAGGGACTGGACTTCCAGTTTCCCCCACCCTAGACCTCAAGGGGTGGTGTTTCACGTCTGGAAGTGGGGATGGGCTTTTCTTGAGTTGCCCGGTACCCAGGCTTGGGGTGATTAGGGCAGAGGGCTGGTGGCCCAGGGTATAGGAGCCCATAGACAAAGGAGGCGGTGGGAGCTGGGCTCTGGATTGGTTATTCTGTGTAAGAAAGGTGCCCCCAAGCCAGTCGTGTACCATCTCTAGGAACTGGCCAATTTGCCGTCAACTAAGCCACAGAGTATCAGAATTACAGAAGAGAAAAGTCATGGTTAGCACAGGGAGGAGCCAGAAACTCTGGGCATGAGGCTGGTAGGCCCAGCTGCGCTGAGGTGACCACATCAGGGTCTGTGACATCTGAACCCAGCCGGGACTGTCCGCTGCCCCCTGGAAGCCCTCAGACTGAAGCCCCTTTCCTCCCCCTCACTCATCTCACACGTGCCTCTTTGCTCTTTCTGGGAGATACAGGCAGCAGGTACCAGACTGTAACCTTCTAGATCTTTCTCTCTGTGTTTGCACACACTCACATAAGCATACAACTCTCATGCCTTGTTTCTTACTGTTTTACATAAGTGTTTTGTCCCTCTACTCATTGTCCCAAGACTCTTTTTATTTTAAACTTAAGGTTTCTAAAAATTGTTTATTTTTGGGAGAGGGAAAGAGAGAACAAGTGAGAGTGCGCAGGGCAGGGGCAGAGAGAGAGATGGAGACAGAATCCCAAGCAGGCTTTGTGCTGTCAGCACAGCGCCTGATCTGGGGCTTGAACTCATGAATCGTGAGATCATGACCTCTGACCTGGGGCTCAAACTCATGAACCCTGAGATCTTGACCTGAGCGGAAATCAGGAATCAGATGCTCAACTGACTGAGCCACCCAGGCACCCCCTCCAAGACACTTTTATTTTTATTTATTTTTTTTTTTTAAAGGATGACGTTTGATCTTCAGTAAAGACCAGTCTTTTTTTTTTTAATGTTTTATTTATTTTTGAGAGACAGAGAGAGACAGTGCAAACAAGGGAGGGTCAGAGAGAGAGGGAGACACAGAATCTGAAGAGTGGCTCCAGGCTCTGAGCTATAGCTATCAGCACAGGGTCTGATGCGGGGCTCGAACCCACGAACCACGAGATCATGACCTGAGCCGAAGTCGGACACTTAACCGACTGAGCCAAACAGGTGCCCTCCCCCACCCAAGACACTTTTAATCCTGCAGCACAAAAGGATACTCTCCTCCTGGTGGTCATTAGCAATTTCCTATTCTTGGGGCACTTGGTGGCTCAGATAAGCATCTGACTTCAGGTCATAGGGCGGGCTCTGGGCTGACTCTCTCTGCCCCTCCCCCTGTGCACATGTGCTTTCTCAAAAATAAACATTATTTTTTTTTAATGTTTGTTTATTTTTGAGAATGAGAGAGAGAAAGAACATGAGCAGAGGAAGGACAGAGAGAGAGGGAGACACAGAACTTGAAGCCAGTTCCAGGCTCTGAGCTGTCAGCACAGAGCCTATGTGGGGCTTAAACTCACAAACTGTGAGATCATGACCTGAGCTGAAGTCAGACGCTCAACTGACTAAGCCACCCAGGTGCCCTCCAAAATAAATAAATATTTTAAAAAGAGAGAGAAAGATCCCTGTTCTTTTTCATTCACTGTTTACATGTACCGTGATTTATTTTTGCACTCCTCTACCGGTGGGCATTTAGGTTATTTTCAGTGTTTCCCAACTATAATCAACGTCATCATGAAGAGTCTTTTTCCTGTCTTTGTGCAGACATGAGAGTGTTCGTGGGATTGAAGACTAAAGTCAAGGGGTGCCTGGGTGGCTTAGTCGGTTAAGCGTCTGACTTTTGCTTGGGTCATGATCTCGCAGTTTGTGGGTTCGAGCCCTGCGTCGGGCTCTGTGCTGACTGCCAGCTCAGAGCCTGCAGCCTGTTTCAGTCTGTGACTCCCTCTCTCTCTGACCCTCCCCTGCTCACGCTGTCTCTCTCTCTCCTAGAAATAAATAAAACATTAAAAAAAAAAAAAGACTAAAGTCAAGTTGCCAGTACAGAGGGTGGGGGCAGTGGAAACCTTTGTAAATACTGCCAAATTCGCTACAAAATGCTGTGCTTAATTTATACTTCTATCTTACTGCATGAGACACTAGGGACCATTGATGAAGTTTTGGGGAGATGGTGAGGTGGTCTGGAGCTGATGACCAAGAAAGAATTCTTAAAGATGTCTTTGGTGCAAAAAGGTGATTTTATTAAAGCACGGGAGATGGACCCAAGGGCAGGAAGAGCTGCCCCGGGGTCCTGACAGGTAACTCATATACACCCTAAGGTTGGGAGGAGGTCAGGGATAGAGTAAGTCTCTAAGGTATTTTGGAAGCAAGGTTTCCAGGACCTTGAGGGGCTGGCTGTTGCTAGGGAAACGCCATTTATTACCATTTTATGAAGCCTCAGTCTTGAGACTCTTCAGGTACATATCGGGGCCATAAGCTTGGAGTGTGATCGCCAGCATATATGTGGGGGTAGTCGAGATAAAGGAAGTAGACTTGCAGGGTCCTCAAGGTTGGGATAATGTGTGACGCTAAGGTTCTCTTTTGTCCCCAGCAAAGTGTCATCCTCGAGGCAGCTGAGCTCCCAGAGGGGGGGTCCCTCTGCCTGTTCCAAGGACTTGTCAGTGGGCTGCAGGCAGTGAGGGAATTTAACTCTTCATTTGCCTTAGTTTCCCACATGACCGTGGCGAGCATTAAACCCCTGTCCTTTGTTCTCGGGTAGTCGGGAGGGTCCCAGGTCTGTCACACAGACCCCACCGGGGCTGGTGGGGGTAGGAGGAAGGCAGTACTAACTAGTGCTCAGCCTCCCTCATGCTCCCTCAGCCTGTAATATTTTCGAAATTAACCTATTTTTAAGATACACTTTACTTGATTCCAAAAGCAGTATTTACTCAGAGACAGGTGAAGGAAGCATTCTAGAATGTGGTCAGTTTTGTGGACTCCAGAGTCAGTCTACTTAGGTTCAAGTCACAGCCACAACACTTAAAAGCTTTGTGACCTTGGCAAGTTTCTTAACCTCTCTGTACATTGTCTCTTTGTAGCAGAATGGGAATAGTAAGGTTGTGGCCTATGGCAGCCATAAAAACATGCCTCTGAGGTTTCCAAGGACAGAGAGTGTCACCAACGGGCTCAGCTGTCCTCTAAAGGAAACACAGCATTCACATGGAGGCCCGATCCTTGTGAGCTTTGTCACATTTAACTTCCTCCTTTGACTTTCTCGCTTCCCTTTCATTGAGGACCCTCTGATTACACTTAGGGTCCATCCAGATATCCAGGATAATCTCCCCACCTCAAGATCCTTCACAGAATCACACCCACAAAGTCCCCTTTGCCGTGTAAGGTAACATTTACAGGGTCTGGGAATTGGGCCATGACCAGCCTAGCACACTACAGACCTGCACCACGGTCTGGTGACTCAGTTGCTGCCAGGTGAAGTACTGGATGCCCAGTTACATTTACACCATCTGGCAAACAATGAACACTCTTGTAACTTACATACGCATCAAACATATTACATATGAAATACTTAAAAATTTTTTAACATTTTATTTATTCTTGAGAGAGAGAAACAGAGCATGAGTGGGGGAGGGTCAGAGAGACAGAGAGAGATACAGAATCTGAAGCAGGCTCCAGTTTCTAAGCTGTCAGCACAGAGCCCAATGCAGGGCTTGAACTCACGAACCGTGAGATCATGACCTGAGCCAAAGTTGGATGCTTAACCGAATGAGCCACCCAGGTGCCCCCAAATTATTTTGAATCGAACGAAATTCATTGCAGTTTTTATATCTTGGAGGCCCAGATTGGGCAGAAGGCCCAAGTTGAAGGCCACTGTACCGCCTGAGGCCCCACATTGCTCGGAGAGGCACTGGCTTGGAGGTTGCTGGGGATCCCACCACCTCCTATGTTCCTGAAGGTACTTTTCCGAGGCCCAAGTTCATATCTCAAGGCCAAATGATGACCTTTGATATTGTAAGACCGTGAGGATCTCCTCAGTCATCCTATCACAGTGCTCCTGACCCACCTAGATTCTTCTCTGGGAGGTAAGGAGATGGGTATGGAGGAAAGAGAGTACCTCCTCCCTTCTCCCACATTTTGCTTGCCCACAAACAAGGAAGCAGGTCTCATGTCAGGGAGTTGGAGTCCCAGAAGCTCAGCATTCAAAGAGACTTAAAAGTCAGGGAGGATAGGAAATTTTTCCCCAGCCTCTCTGACACATGTTTCTTCAGTCCATGCTTGCATACTTCCAGTGATGGGCACTTCACTCCCTTAAGGACAACTTTCCTAAGCAGCACAACCTGCTGGGAAGAAAGGGTTTGCTCTCTTAACTGAGACCTGGTACTATGTAACTGCCCCATGATGCCCTTGTAGGTCCTTCCTCTATCCTCTGGGCCCCCAGACCCTGTGAGCTTGCTGCAGGGGACCCCTCAGTATGCTTCCTCCAGCTCATTGAGACTGGTGGCTTCTTGGCCTTCTACTTGCCCTGGGTACCCTCAGCCTGGCTCTCTTGTAAGGCCCAGCACCGACGAATAGGATGGAGAGCCAACCTGTCTTCAGAGAGCAACTGCTGAGCCAAAACTCAGAGAAAAGGTTGTTTTCTGGGCCTGCCCTGGATAAAGCCTGAGGAAACCTAAGTGTCCTGCACAAGGGTAGGGGGTCTTTAGTGCCTAGAATGCCAGACGCCCCCACCCCAACTCTATGCTGCTCCTGCCCTGACAGCACTGGACATTCTCAGCCAAAGTTAGAGTCTGGCCCTGGCATCTCTATCTGGGACACTTCCTTCTGTTAACCCTTTCTTTCTCTTAAAAAAAAATTTATTTGTAAAAGTAAAAAAAAAATTATTTGTAAAAGTAAAAAAAAAAAAAGGTCTAGAAGATACAGAGATAGCTACTTTTACTAGTTTCTTATACTTTCCCCTAGAGATATTCTAAGCTAAGCATTCTCAGCATACTTGTGTTGTCCTTGACTCGGGAGTTATTCCTTCACCTTTCTTGATGTGTAGCCCTGGAAGGCAACCTCTATTCCCTGATGCCACATACCCTTGGGTGACCCCTCTCTGCTCCCTCTACAGTATGGTGAGTGTATTCCTGCCTCTGTACAAAATGATTTTGCATTCAAGTACTAATATTAGCTTATTTACATGTATATTAGAGAAAACAGACTAGTACATCCAACCCATCATTTCACATCTTCTTAGAATTGGGTTAAAAATATTTTAAAAATTAATGTTTATTTATTTTTGAGAGAGAGAGACAGAGCATGAGCAGAGGAGGGACAGAGAGAGAGAGAGGGAGACAGAATCTGAAGCAGACTTCAGGCTCTGAGCTGTCAGCACAGAGACGGTCGCGGGCCTTGAACTTATGAACGGTGAAATCATGACCTGAGTTGAAGTTGGATGCTTAACCGACTGAGCCATTCAGGTGCCCCAGAATGAGGTTAAAATATATTTAAAAGTTTTTTTAATGTTTTATTTATTTGAGACAGATTGAGAGAGAGAGGGAGGGAGAGAATAAGTGGGGGAAGGGCAAAGAGTGAGGGAGACACAATTTAAAGCAGGCTCCAGGCTCTGAGCTGTCAGCACAGAGCTGGACATGGGCCTTGAACTCATGAACAGTGAAACCATGACCTGAGACAAAGTGGAACACTTAACTGACTGAGCCACCCAGGCAGGACTACTTGGAAGCCTCAAAGTGCTGCTATCATTTATAAAAGGTGGAGGGAAGTGGGGGCAAGGAGTCAGGAAAGTGAGGCCCCTCTTAATACCTAGAAAGAACGCACCTAGTGGTTGGTAGAGGAAGGCAGAGGTTCTGGAGCTGGGATTCTCAATCTTGCTGAATATCAAAATCCCATGGAAAGTGTTAAAAATCCCAATGTCCAGGCTGCCTTCCAGATCAATGGGAGGATGCTAGACAAGCTTCAGAATTCTTTAAGCACCACCAGGGACAGGAGAATGATTCCCAAAGATCCCTGGAGCCTCTCCCTCCTGGGAAGAACAATGTTGCAGGGCCCCTGTTTGGGGGAGGAGCCAAATGCTCCTATTCTGGTGGGATTTATGGGACTCAGCATCTCAGCCAAATTAGGAGGAGAGGTTGGCCAGTTTACATAATCTCTGCTTCAGGCTTTAGATGAACAGTTAGCAAGAGAAGGCTATTTAAAGCAGGAGACTGGGAGCACGTGGGAGGCCACGGTTCTGGCACATGGGCTCAGGATACAGGCGGAAGGCGATGCCCCAAATTCTGATCCTCAAAGTGCCACCCAGGCTAAACAAAAATAGGAGCATAAGGCAGAGGCCAGACAGCACGGGGGTGTGGAGGAGGCTCTAATTAAAATGCTTAAGGCACTTGATATTCTTATTTTCCCCCCATCCCTGAGCACTAGTCTTCTGCTCATGAAATTGAAGGTCATTCATAATTCATTAATTCAGCAAAGAATTCCTTGGGCCAGGTCCTATTCAGGACACTGAAGGATAAGAACACAAATAATAGCTCATATTTATTGAACATTGACTTTGTACCAGATACTGTTCTCTGTACTTTGCTTCTAGTAACTTACTAGATCCTCACACAATTACTGTGAAGGAGCTGATGCACACAGGGGGTTAAATAACTCCATCACGTTCTCACAAGTATGGCGGGGCTGGTACATGATTAAGACATCTCTCCTTCCTTTGAGAAGTTCACAGTCTAGTGGAAACATATGTAACTGGGGACTCATAAGAGATGAAGTGTCATCTCTGTCTGGGAGGGGTGGGGGGAGCAGACCCTTGATGCGGGTTCTAAAGGGCGAATAAGAGTTAGCCAAGCTTAGGGGTGCCTGGGTGGCTCAGTTGGTTGAGCTTCTGTCTTTGATTCAGGTCATGATCTCGCAGTTCATGAGTTCGAGTCCCACATCAGGCTCACTGATGTCAGCTTGTCAGTGCAGAGTCACTTCTGGTCCTCTGTCCCCCTCTTTCTGCCCCTCCCCCACTTGCACTCTCCCCAAAATAAATAATTTTTTTTAAAAAAAGGAGTTAGCCAGGCTTAGAAGGGGTAGGAGAAAAGGGAAGGGTGTTCCAGAATGAGGGAATGGCATGTGCACAGATGAGGAGGCAAGAAAGCAGCACAGTTTATGCCATAAGTGAAAAGCAATCTGTCACAAATGTGGAACAGATACTACTCACCACTGTAAGGCTGTGTCTGGAACTGGCCAAGAATGGCACGCTGCTGGAGGCTGGGAAGTGTGCCTGAGGTCCCGAATTCAAGGTCCTCAGTTTCATGAAACAGCCAGTGTGTTTTCAGGGCAAGGGAAGGGAGGCCTGGGTGTTCTCTGTGTTTGCTCTGTCATGAGACAGGGTCCAGGGAGGAGGGGGCCCCAGGAGGCACCATACAGTTGGCCCCGCTTTCTCAGGTCAACTTATTCAAGAGGAACTACTGCTTTTCCAGATGACCTGTGCCCATTGGGCTCTGCTCAGTTATGCATTCACAGTGGGGAAAAGGCGATGTGAGTGAGCCTCTCAGCCAGGAGGACCCAGGCTTCCGTGCTGGCTCCACGAGCCACTTATCGTCTGGGGGCCTTCGCCTCCTGGGGAGCAAATTTGTGACTAATGTCTACCTTGCAGGGTCATCATCATATTTAGGATAAAGCGAGGTGTCTGTGCTAGATTGAGCACAAAGACAATCACAGTCTCTATCTGTAATGGACTGAGTCAGGGAACCTCAGAATTCATATGCTGTAGTTCTAAGCCCTGGTTCCTCAGAATGTGACTGTATTTGGAGATAGGGTTTTTAAAGAGGTGATTAAGGGCGTACCTGGGTGGCTCAGTCGGTTAAGCGTCTGACTTCGGCTCAGGTCATGATCTCACAGTCCATGGGTTCGAGCCCTGCATCAGTCTCTGTGCTGATACCTCAGAGCTTGGAGCCTGCTTCAGATTCTGTGTCCCCGTCTCTCTCTGCCCCTCCCCTGCTCACACTCTGTCTCTCTCTCTCTCAAAATAAAATACAGACACAAAAAAATTTTAAATAATAAAAAATAAAGAGGTGATTAAGTTAAAATGAGGTCATTACAGAGAACCTAATCCAATGTAGTGCCTTTAAGGGAAGAGGAAATAAGGACACAAACATGCACAGAGAGACGATCATGTGAAGACACAGAGCAAAGGTGGCCAACTACAAGCCAAGGGGAGGAGTCTCAGAAGAAACCAATCCAGCCCGCACCTTGATCTTGGATCCCAGCCTCCAGAACTATGAGGAAACAAACTTCTATTGTTTCAGTCATCCAGTCTGTGGTCCTTTATGATGGCGGCCTACAAACTGACACCTACCAGATAGAGATTGGTCTATTTCTCCATCCTTCGATCTGGGCTGTTCTTGTGACTTGCTTTGGCTAATAGCAGGCTTAAAAGGCAGCAGAAGAGAGAGTGTGATCGTTCTGAGTTTAGGCCTCAAGATACCTTGCATGCTTCTGCTTGCTGTCTTTTTGTGAACAAGACTGGACTGGCTTGATAGACGCTGGGAGACCACATGGAGCAGAATCCATTTATTCCAGTCAAAGCTGTGCTAAACCAGTCAATCCCCAAACATGGGAGAGAGCCCTGCTAAGATCAGCAGGGCTGCATGCCTGGTCTGTGGCTGATCTTGGACGTCGGAGAGAGCTGTTATGTGGACTGTTGAGCAAAAATAAATGTTCATGTCACTGAGTCTAGTGGTTTGTGTTAAGCCACTGAGTTCAGGAGTGTTAGATAGCTAACTGGCAGAGCTTCTGTAACAAGGGAGCTCCTCCCCAAACCAGCCACCCAGCACAAAGTCCATGTGGCTCAGTGCCTGGCCAGAGATGCTTTGCACCACTGATTTTGAGGGGCTTTCCAGGAGTGGACACAGTGCCTTTAGAGAAGGAAGACTCTGATGAGTTGACAGGCCAGTGGAAGTGTGATGGACTACTCGGGGTGGGGCCCAGATGGATGTTAAACCTCACATGAAAATCCTGGATTTAGTAGCAAATTCTATGGCATGGGGTTAAGGAAATTACCTGAACCACAGAGGCTGAGGCAGGCGAGGGTGATTCCCCCAAGGGACGGAGATGTTACCAGTAGGAAGAGGGTGTATGTTAGCTAGGAAAGAGCAACAGATGTCTGCACAACAGTGATAATGATGATGAAAACATAGTGAGGAGACGAAGGTAAGGAGTAGGGGAGATTTGGCTACACAGAGGCAGGTGGGAAGGGGTCTCTCCCAGATTCTTCTCTCTCTCTCTTTTTTTCAACACTTTTGGGGTCTTCTGCTCCTCACAGAAGAGGATTATCCCTGCTGGGTTGTCAGATTTGCTGGGCAGATCAGAAAACTGGCCAGGAGCTCAGATTCAGAGACAGCTTAGACAAGTTATGTCATCCTGATTCAGAGAGAGAGAGAGAGAGAGAGAGAGAGAGATGCTGAGGCCATGAAATGTCTACCGCTATCTTTTAGAATCCAGGGGATCATCTCCCTGGGCTGAGGTAAACGTGGTTGACACCCTGAGTGGTCTCTCACATCAGAGGCTCAGCCTAAGGCTTTCGTGATGAAAAAGCTTTCCTGTTTCACTATGTTAGTCGTGATGAAAAACAGTTGTGGAGCCCAATAAGAGAAAGGACCATTGTTTCCACTCTGGGAAACAAAAGTGTGTGGAATACCGCACTCAGGTAAAAATCTTGTTTCATTCAGTTAGTAATGTTTCAAAACCCGTGCCTGAGAGTAGAAGCTAAGGGCTCTGTAACTCAACTCTGTGAAAGAACACTGCGGGGAACCCGTCATTCAATTCTATCATGTTTCACTGTGTTAGTAGTGTTAGAATACACACAGAGACCAATGAGGGAAGTAGAGTGTGCTCGACTCGGTGAAACAACATCGTGCAGAATGCAGCCTTCATTTGTTGTGTGGTGGCACTAAGGTAGTAATGTTTGAAAACGCATGCATGGAAGTACAAAGAACGTGTTGTATACTGAACTCTGTGAACCAAAACTGTGGAGAACGCATTATTCAGCTAACATCATGTTTCTCTAGGCAAGTAGTGAAAGAAAACAGAAGCCAAGACGAAAGTGGAAAGTGCCGTATGTTCAAGTCTGTGAAACAACACGGTGTGGAATGCAACATTCATTTACCATGTCGATTCAGTAAGTTAGTAATGTTTGAAAACACATGCATGGAAGTATAAGCTAAGTGGTATAGACTCAACTCTGTGAAAGAACAGTGTGGGGAACCCATCATTCATCTATCATCGTGGTTCACTCTGTTAGTGGTGTTTCAAAACCGACGTGGAGAATAAAGAATGAAGTGCACGAGGTTCAACTCTTGTGAAACAACACTGAGGAATGCATCATTCAGTGACAACCTTGTTTCACTAACTCACTAAGTGTGAAAACACAGGCCTGGAAGTATAAGGCTAAGTTTTCCATTCTCAACTCTGTGAAAGAACACTGTGGGCAACGCATCATTCAATTACCATGTCGTTTCACTTAAGTTCATAATGTTTGAACACGCATGCATGGAAGTATAAGGTAAGTGTTATATACTTAACTCAGGGAAAGAACAGTGTGTGGAACCCATCATTCAACTATCATTGTGTTTCACTCTGTTAGTAGTGTTTCAATACAGACGTGGAGAACAAAGAGTGAAGTGCACGATGTTCAACTCTGTGAGACAACACTGCGGAATACATCATTCAGTGACAACCTTGTTTCACTAAGTCAGTAAAGAGTGAAAACACAAGCCTGGAAGTATAAGGTTAAGTTTTCCATCCTCAGCTTTGTGAAAGAACACTGTGGACAATGTATCATTCAATTACCATGTGGTTTCACTTAAGTTCATAATGTTTGAACACGCATGCATAGAAGTATAAGGTAAATGTTATATACATAACTGAGGGAAAGAACACTGTGGAGAACACTTCCTTCAACTAAACATCATGTTTCCCTGGGTTCGTAGAATTCTAAACAGATGCGGATACCAATGAGGGAATTGCAGTGTGCTCAACTCTGTGAAAGAACACTATGTGCAATAAATTACTAGGGTACAATCTTGTTTCACTGAGTATTGTTAGAAGACACATGCCTGGATGTATAAGGAAAGTATTATGTTCTCAACATTGTGAATGAACATTGTGGGGAATGCATCTTTCAGAAGAGGTCATCTTTCACCATGTCAGTAGTGCAGAATAGGGAGTCGGAGACCAAGGAGGGAAGTGGAGTGTGCTCAGCTCTGTGAAAAAAAGCACTGTGCGGCATAAAGTATTCAATTCCAAACTTGTTTCTCTGTTAGTAATGTGTGAAATGTCCTGCATGGCCAAACAGAAGATGAGTGTGGTATACTCAACGCTGAGAAAGAACACTGTGGGGAACCCATCATTCCATTGCCATCAGAGTTCCCTATGTTCGTTGTGATGAAAAGCCATTGTGGAATCCAAGGAGAGAAAGGGCCGTTCTTTGAACTCTGGGAAACAAGTGTGCGGAATACCGCATTCAGTTTAAATCGTGTTTCATTTAGTTAGTAATGTTTCAAAACCAGTGCACGAGAGTAGAAGCTAAGGGCTTTGTAACTCAACTCTGTGAAAGAACACTGCAGGGAACCTATCATTCAACTCTATGATGTTCCACTCTGTTAGTAGTGTTAGAATATACACAGCGACCAGTGAGGGAAGTGTGCTCAACTCGGTGAAACAACACCGTGCAGAATGCAGCCTTTAGTTGCTGTGTGGTGGCACTAAGGTAATAATGTTTGAAAATGCATGCATGGAAGTACAACGTACGTGTTGTATACTGAACTCTGTGAATGAAAACTGTGGAGAATGCATTATTCACCTAACATCATGTTTCTCTAGGTTAGTAGTGAACGAAAACAGAAGCCAAGACGAAAGTGGAAAATGCTTTATGTTCAAGTCTGTGAAACAACACTGTGTGGAATGCAGCATTCAGGAGGTAAGGGGGCAAGATGGCGGAGATGTAGGGAACTCTCTACATTGCACTCACCCCCATATCTCACAGAGAGAAGGCCTGAAACCATAGGACCCTTACAGAATCCAGGAGTTTAGGAGAAAAAGGAGACAGAGTCCGCTGAGAAAACCTTCTAGCGTGAGTGCAAACTGGGGAAGATAAAATCGGTCCGGGACCAGAGACAGAGGTACGGGGGCGGGGGGGAGGAGGAGGGGGATCCCCCTCCGCAGGGAGTCTAGAGGGGAAAGAGAGTGGCTGAAACTGCTCAAGACACTGTCCCTGTCGCTGGAGAAGAGAAAAACCTCAGCTCGGGACACAGAGGGATCCAGTTTCCTGCTCTCCAGCTGACCCTAAGAGGGATGCACGCGTCCCAGTCGACCCCCAGGGAAACTGCTCCCCACTAGTCAGCTCAACCTGGAGGGGACGTGTGGCGGCCGCGCCTTTGTGCTTCTGGCTCGGCTGGATCCCTAGAGGGGAGGTGAAGGGCTTAAAGCTGGGAGAACTGCACGCGAGTTCGTGTTTCGAGCGACAGGACACAGAGAGACCCAGTTTCCTGCTCTTCAGCTGACCCTAGACGGGACGCACTCGTCCCAGGCAACCCCCGGATGAAACTGCTCCTCGCTTGCTAACCCGACCTGGAGGAGACGGGAGCAACGGGTTCTGGCTCAATCCCCAGGGGGAAGGCAAGAGGCTTGGGACTGCCCTAAGGGCTCACCTGTGAGCTTGTGTTTCTGGCAATTTCAGTAGGGCGCACAGATTGGGATCTGGAAACGAGGCCTGGCCTGGGATATAGAGCACGGCCCACCTTGGCTGCGCCCCCGACACAGGGAGTTTACACTCCCAAAAAACTGAGTTGCAGCGCTTGGTTCAAGAAGGGACTGGAGCACCACCACTCTTATCCCCACAACTGCCAAGGCAGAACTCCCGCGGGACGCACTGGATCAAACCACGCCCATTCTTGCTAGAGAGCTGCCCTCTTCTTTTTTTAAAATTTATATTTATTTTATTTTATTAATTAATTAATTATATATATATATATATATATTTTTTTTTTTTACCAGAGCCAAGGCAAGACCAACATGGAGGCACTGCCCTGATTAATTCTGGTCACTGGCTTGCTTCAACAGTCACATTTAATCTATTCTCTAGATGTAAATTCTACACCTACTTACGTTTTCATCTCTTTCTCTCTGGAGTAATCAGACTATATAGTTTCCTTGGATAACACCATTGTCATTTCTTTTGCCTCTTCTCCAACCATATTCCACTCTTTCACTCTTTGAAAAAAGCTTCTTATTCTTTCTGCCTGCTCATTTCATTTCCAACTTTGCCTCATCCCTGCCCTGTCATTTCTCTCTTTCTCTATGCTCTTCAACCAGCACTGCATACACCTGGCTGTTTATTTGTAGTTGGGACGTCTGGTTATATGCTTTAAACTGTTCTTTGTCTATTGGGTTTCTTCATATTTCCTTTTCTTTTCTTCTTTTTTCTTTTTTATGTATTTTTCTTTTTTATTATTCACCTTTCCTCCTCCCTCTTTTTTCTTTTTCATTTTCCCTTTCGATTTGCGTGTCTGTTCGATTTGTCTGTGCGTTTGTGTCCCTTTGCTCCCTGTGTGTTTGTCTGTCTGTTTTCTTCTTCAGGGCTACCTCAAGAAAGAAGCCAAAGTACACATGGTGGAGAGTCCCAAATATCACTACGAGTAGGAAAATAAAATAACCAAGGTCTCAACAAGAGAGACCAAGAGATACCATTCAAAGAACACTCTCTGAAAGGATAGGCCCTGGACAGTCAAAGCATCTTCTTGGGTACAGCAGCACTCACAGGTGCAGAGAGCATAACAAGTTTTTAAAACTAACAAGAGATGGGCACCTGGGTGGCTTAGTCGGTTAAGCGGCCGACTTTCGCTTAGGTCATGATCTCGCGGTTCGTGGGTTCGAGCCCCGCGTCGGGCTCTGTGCTGACTGCCAGCTCAGAGCCTGGAGCCTGTTTCAGTCTGTGACTCCCTCTCTCTCTG